>NC_140978.1:36327843-36395343 GCF_056783735.1 Eptatretus burgeri | reverse complement strand
TGAGTGAAAGCCTGTTTGGCAAACACCGAAAGATGTGCCGTGTTGAACCAGCTCATTGCAGGCCCACAGCCTCCGGCACGACATGGACAGCGTCCCCACTCAGTCTCTCAGATCTCCTTCGCCGGCTTTATCTCACATAAACCGCATCAACGGACCTTTGTTGTTGATTTTACATTACTATCGCATTCACTGACGACGTGTGCGCCATCCCTCCGACCCGGAAGTAAAAACCAAAACCCGACACCGATTGGTTGATCGTCCGTCACCGTTTGCTCTGTTTGGTTGAACGTCATCACGTCATCACGTCACCGTTCTTCTTCTTCCACTTCTTGGGTCTTGTTCGTTCAGAAAGATTCCCCGAACCAAAAGCAACACTTTCCTTTGTACTTAATTGGCGCTTTTAAATTACAATAAAATAAAACAAACTCGTCGATATTACTAAACAGCTTGTCGAGCGCTCGCCAAGCCGCTTAAGCACCGGCAAGCAGTCAATTGGAAACAGTTCACATAAGGAACGGCTGGCTTGGCGAGCAATAGTTACCTGTTTAGTGATTACCTCTGCCACAGATGGTGGTGGACGTATGCGTCCGAGAACGTAATCGATCACTTCTGTTTTACTAAATAATTCATATTTGTTAATATATCGTTTGTGGATCGAACGGAGGAACGATTTGTTTCACGCAGTTTTCATCGTGTTGATTCTCAGTTCGAGCTCGTCATGATGGCCATGCGGTAAAGTTAGCGGCAGCGTCTCAGCAACGTCTCCATTCCCTCCATAAATTTATTTTCCCCTCATGTAGTTTTGAGTTTTTTTATTGTAAAGTTACTTGTTAATGGTTTGATAGTCATTGTGATGTACGTTTCTGAAATTCCACCTGAATTTTACAGTAATTGGAGTTTTTTTTTTTTTAATCCTGCTCGAGCTGTGTTGCGGTTTTCCTCATAAAAAATTATTATATCGGGCTTTGATGGGAGCAGAGAAAATTGGTTTAAAAATACAAATCTTTAAACCTCAATGAGGTGTAAAATGGGTTGTTTTTGGTGAACCCTGATTAAATCAACCATCTCGGAGTTCGAGTGAAATCTTTCAAATGATCCGTGAGTGTTGTATTTATACACAGGGACAACATTGATTATTATTAAACATAAACTTCTGGTAAAGATATAAAATGAAAACAAGAAATGACGTCTGTCTTACACTTACAATAGAAAACTACACGTTGTGATTTATACATGAAGGACAAGTTCAACTTTCGGTAAAGTTTATCACGTTGTTATTACTGGACTAGTAAATAAAACGGGTCGCTTTACTGACGGCAATATTAAGAAGAGGGGGGAGCGTTGAGGGGAGTGAGGGGGGAGTGAGGAGAGTGAGAAGGGGGATTGAGGGGAGTGAGGGGGGGAGGATTGAGGAGAGTGAGACAGAGACAGAGACAGTTTTTTTAATTGAGGGAGGGTTGAGGAAGTAAGGGGAAGGATTGAGGAAGTGAGGAGGGGAGGGTTGAGGGAGTGAGGGGAGGGTTGAGGGAGTGAGGGGAGGGTTTAGGGAGTGAGGAGAGGGCTGAGGACGTGAGAGGGGCAGGGTTGAGGAAGTGAAGAGGGAGGGCTGAGAGAGTGAGGGGAGGATTGAGGGAGTGAAGGTGAGGATTGAGGAAGTGAGGGGAGAGGGTTGAGGAGGGAGGAGGATTGAGGGGGTGAGGGCTGAGGGAGTGAGGAGGGGAGGGTTGGAGTGAGGAGGGGAGGGTTGAGGAAGTGAGGGGAAGGGGTGAGGAAGTGAGGAGGAGGGTTGAAGTGAGGAGGAGGGTTGAGGAAGTGAGGAAGGGGGAGGGTTGAGGAAGTGAGGAGGGGGAGGGTTGAGGAAGTGAGGGGAGTGATGGGGGCGGGATTGAGGAAGTGAGGTGGGGGAGGGTTGAGGAAGTGAGTGAAGGGAAGGGTGGAGGGGAGTTTGAGAATCGGTTTAGTCCACATCCATCCCTCCATCCCTCCATCCCATCCATCCCTCCATCCATTCATCCATCCCTCCATCCATCCATTCATCCATCCCATCCCTCCATCCCTTCCCTCCCTCCATCCATTCATTCATCCATCCCTTCCCTCCATCCCATCCATCCTTTCCCTCCACCCCTTCTCTCCATCCATCCCTTCCCTCCATCCATTCATCCATCCCTTCCCTTCATCCATTCAACCATCCCTTCCCTTCATCCATTCATCCATCCATTCATCCATCCCTTCCTCCATCCATTCATCCATCCCTTCCCTCCATCCATTCATCCATCCCTTCCCTCCATCCATCCCTTCCCTCCATCCATCCCTTCCCTCCATCCATCCATTCATCCATCCCTTCCCTCCATCCATTCATCCATCCCTTCTCTCCATCCATTCATCCATCCCTTCCCTCAATTTAACCCAATTTTCATGTATGCTAAGTTTCAGGCCACTCGGTTTCATGGTTTTGGAGTTATGGAGGACGCACACACACACGCACATGCACGCACGCACGCACACACACACTTTTATTTGTGCAGATTTATGGATAACGCCAGTGTCGGGAGTTTCAGAGCCACCCCATAATGCCATACACACTGACATGTTGGTTATATTCACTTCCCTGGCAATGGTAGCATCAGTACCTCTCAAATCTCGCATGTTTATCTCGTTAATCTGACACTGAAATTGAAGGTTGTGCTAATTAATTGGCCTTGTTCGGTCTTGTTTACCTTTTCTCGCTTGTTTAGCTTGCCAACCAATATGGTGCCCACACACTTCATCATGGGTACTGAAGTCTCGATAGTGGGATTTCTCCCCCTTAACACACCCCACCCCCCTATCGATACCTCCTTCCCTTTTCCTCCACCACCCCTCCCTCTTTTTCATCACGCCATGCCTCCAAGCACCGATCCTACAGTTTATACTGTATTTCTTATTCAAACCCATCTAGACAACTCAAAGTAAAGCACGACACGTGTAACCAGTAGACCAGGTCAATTTTGACTAAATTCGGATCGAGGCTCCGCTCCAAGGAAGGGCATGGACCGTTTCCTCCAGCCATTGAGTGGAGGGCGAGCACCACACGCGGGCCCCAGCCAATTGGGAGGCTGACCACGAGTCATCTGACAACCCCTTGTCCAATCAGGAGGCGAGTGGCGAGGAAAGAAACCCCTCCCACCTCAAGAGGGAAAAGAGACGAGAGGACAACAGACAGGAGTCTTTGTTGCGATTGCGGCACGGTCTGTGGTCGTGGTTGTGCGGTCTGCAGTCTTGGTGCTGACAGCGCCAAGGTCATGGGTCCGAGTCCCTCCGTGGTGGTTCGGGTCGGTGTGACCGCACGAGGCAGGACAGGTACCCCGGCCCGGCTCTACCAACTAAAGACCCACGGGGTCCAGTTTTGTGTGTGTGTGTGTGTGTGTGTCCGTGTGTGTGTGTCCATGTGTGTGTGTCCGTGTGTGTGTGTCCGTGGGCCCCATCTGTTAAGTAGAATCGTTAAGTGCCTTGTTAATTGTACATTACATTTCTTTATTTGTGATAACTCTGCTCTTTGTGTGCTTCCCTCCCCGATTATTGTTATAAATAAACCTCTGTCAAATGTACCAGCTCGTTTTCTGTGCTTTCTCCCATTGACCCAGCAAGGTGCGTATTGAGAAATAGTAAGGCCGTTCGTGCCGTAAATTGTTTATTTGGTCCGGCGCGGCTTTGGTAACTTCTGCTCGGTTACGCCGGATCCGAGTTGGTGATAGCGACTCAATTCGGACAAGGTCTGCCGAGGGTGTGGTTTCCCTGGTAGTTGGATGGTGTGAGTACTTAGGTAATTTGGAATTAGACAAGTGGACCCTACCTCACGCCGTCGAAATATTGGCGACCACGGTCCTCTGAGGAACCCGTGACCTTTGGAGTTGTCCGAGAGTCACGACCTAAATTCCGGGTGTTCGGTGGGAGATGACTCCACTGCTCCACCTAGTGGTTGTTTATCGCCACCGACTCCCGGCCCACAACAATATATCCTTCAGTTAAGCTTTCGTTAAAATAACCATGTAACAATGTCCCAAGGTCTTCATAAACGAACTTTCACTTTTCATTGTTGTAGGATATTTTAACTCATTAGCATGGAAGACTCGACCAATCACACTCGGAAGGGAGGTGCACTACAAGTTGACTTGGAGCAATATATAGTATGCCGTAAACTTACAACATCAATATCAACAGGATTGAAGACAATTGATGATGTCTGACGGGTTCGGAACAAGTTACAGAAAGACATTTTCCGGAGAGCAACTGAAAGGCTTAATCATGTTTTCTCACAGACACCACCACTGTGAATTAGCTGGCATAAGGACTGTCGTTCATCATACACAATTATGGAGAATAGCGACAGATTGAAGACAAAGTACTTGGTAGAGTTATTCCATCAGTCTTGGCACACAATCAGCTCTCGAGATACCTTAAGTCTTGACACATTAGCCAAAAAGACACTAAAAATATTGGATGCAAATGGTGCTGTTTTACCCTGGAATCTGGTCAAAGGCGGGTTTGTCCACTTTTCAACAGATAATATAAATGAGGGTACTCTTGATGGAAAAGGTACGTTTAACGCAACTTAAGTTGCTGCTTGGCAAAGGGGGGCAGTCAAAATGTGATCTTCTGGCTGACATCAAAATCGACACATCATGGAAAGATACATTACAAGCACCAGATGTGATGAAAGACATCCTGCCAGCACCTTAATCAGGCATTACAATACCCCCCATTGACAGAGGACATAAGAATGGAATGGTTTCAGAGATCCATAAAGGATTGTCCATCTGCCGTAAAGGCCCAAGCTGCCAATATTGCATTTACATCGATTTGGCAAGCTCAAACTCCACTGGTTAGCCGGACTGTCTTCACTTAGAAAATGGCAACGTGAACCCAGAGCAGACAACTGTTGGCTACTTACCTAAATCCAGGCTCAGGTGCATGACCGAGAGACGTTAAATACTGTTATACTGTTGTGGGGCCGGGTATCGGCGGCAAGCGCGACCGCTAGACGGAGCAGTAGAGTCGGCTCCAACAATCACCTGGAATTTATAGGTCGTCACTCCGGATAACTCCGGAGCAGACCGGTCCCTTATCAGACCGAAGTTCGCCAATAGATCGACCACGTGGGGTAGGGTCGATTGCCAATTTCAATTTACCTAAATACCCATGTCGTCCAACTACCGGGGAAATTCATTCTCGACGATGCTCATACGGAATGAACCGCTAGCGTACTCAAACCGTGTGCAACCCGAGCGGATGGTCACCGAGCTTCCGTTGGTCCAAATGTCCCTTTACAGCGGCAACAGCCTGGCTAATTCTCCAACACGCACCGCGTTAAACCAATAAAAGAAAGACAAAAACGAACCGATACATTTAACACTTGGGTTTATTTATAAGGGGGCGGGGAGCATGTAAGAAGCAGAGTTATCCGAATATAAGAGGCACGTATGTACAGCAAGGCACTTATACAATTTCCTACTTACTAGACTGGCGCCACAAACACACACACGCGCGCACACACACCCAAAATAAACGGACCCGAAGTGGTCTTTATTGAGGCCTCCAGCTCGGAGGGAAAGGGCGAGCTGAAGACCAGATTCTTCCTCGGACCTGTCCACCTCGTGTGGTATTCGCGCTGAGTCGAACCGGGCACCAGCGAGAGACGAGCCAAATCCAGCGGCAGGGACGCGGCGCGCAACCCCCGGAGCTCTCGTGGGGGATGGTGTCTCAAGCTCTCAAGCTCTTGATCATGATGAGGAGGAGGAGGAGGAAGAGGATCTCTGTCCGAACGCGCCGCACCCTTATTCATCCTGTCTCCGGGGGGAGGGGGACGCCTCCGCCATGCCCGCTCTCCCTTACTCGACGGTTTTGGCACGCAGAACTGCTCGTCGCCCTGTTATTGGCCAAAACGGGCGGAAAGTCCATTTATTGGCCCGGGGGCGTGGTGAAGTCATGCGGACCCCTTTCTCCCTGTCGCGGGATCTGATTGGTTGAGCGGCGGTCACCCCACCTGTAGCACACTGATTGGTCGAGAGCCACCACGAGTCCCCTCCTTGAACTCCGCCCACCAAACAGGCAGAGGAATATGATTCTGCGTGGCCTCCGCCCACCAAACGGCCAGAGGAACTGTATTCTTCATGGGCTCCGCTCATGTACGTGCTGACACGCATGTAGGCGATGGCGTCGGTCAGAGCGAGGTGAAGGTGATGCTGACGTTGTTGTAGTAATGAGGGGTGGAAACATGAAAGGATACCCTGACTATTAAAGTAACTCACAGCGCAAGTACATTTATTCACCCATTAGACTAGGGAAAGGGGGCTATCTATCCACATTCACTTGTCGAAATAACTGAGCTATAGGACCTGAATGTTGTGTGCTCATGGCTTCCAGATTCGCAACAATACAACACAGGTTACACGTGGCAGATGCGTTAGAGCAGGGATGCATTGTTCTGACAGTCGATGAGGCTCTTTACCTCAAACTTATGGAACTTAAGTGGTCCGTACCAGAGCACAATAACATACTGATACAACCTCTTGGGGGATTGCGCACGGCCATGATGAATTTTTGGGGGTTCTGGGTCACCATATGCAGGACTCTGGGTTATGCGAGTTATGGACAGAATGTGGTGTCCTCTGGGAAAACGTTGCCTAGCAAGCTATGGCAGGTAAAGGTTATACCCGTGCTATAAGAGCTCACAAACTCGCACTATAAGCTCGATGGCAGTTACCGCTTCCGCGTTTCTATGGCTATATGGAAAGTGTTGATCCTGATTTGAAAATGGACATAAGTTAATTTGACATGGACCCGCAATCAGATACAATTGCTAAACTGATTAAGAAATTAACGACAAAGAAAACACATGGGATTATCGAAGGGTTTGGAGAAAAACCGAAGACAGAGAATCCAACTACCCAATTCTGGTGGCATTACATGCAAATGGTTAGAGTCCTGTTGCTCTTCATTCAAGCACAACGTGATGGAGACTGGGATCTTCACTTGTGCTCATTCAGATCTATGTTATACTTTTACCAATATTACCATCGCAATTTGCTCGGTGGGACATGGTCTACTTTGCAGAAATGAATCGGCTCCCTTTTGAGGTTGAGAAGCAATTAAAATATGGCAACTTTGTGGTCAAGGCTTCGGATCGACTTTTCAATCAGGTAAATGCAGGCCATTGCACCGAGTGGTTAAATGCAACCACAAAGAGGAGCGGGGGCTTAATTGGTATTACAACGACTGACTCGGCACTAAGTAGATGGACCTTATTGTATAATCTAAGACGATAATATCATCGGAGACCAAGGCAATGTTGTCAATCAGTGAGGACGAGGATGTGTATTCTTGCAGCGAACATAATACCGGGAGAATCACCAGGGACAATGAATGATGACGAAGGCAAGATGGTAAAGGCTTTGTTGAAGAACAAGGTATTCAACGCTGAAGCTGCTTGTCTTACACTGGAGAATTTAATGAACAAGGACATGGCTACGTCTGCTATTCAGGAGTCACTTCTTGATGCTGCGGAACTGGGCCAAATACAGCTTGATGTCTTTGTGGAAATTCGATTGTGCAAAGTGCAAGACGACGAAATAGTCTTCAAAGCACTTGCACGTAAGAACAAGGCACTTGCACGTAAGAACAAGGCACTGACATTTTCAACATTGTGTACTGTAGTATAATAATGAAAAGGCAAACAGAACTAAATAAAAGTTGATTGAAACATCTTACAAAGATTAATTACAGTTTTCAGGGCAGGGTGCAATGTGAACTTGGACAGAATTGTACATCATAAACAAATACCAGTTCCACTGTCATGAGCAAAAACTGATGGGACATTACATGTAGCCAATACATCTATTTGCAAAAGTGCGAACAACTCACCAAGCTTCACCACAAGCTGTGTCAGTTTGTGTAACAAGCTGCCTTGTTATTGACGGCCAGGCGGTAGTTATGGCACTGGGAAAAACCAAGAGACACAATTACATTTGGCGAATATGCAGATTTACTTGTTTAGACGGTTTACAAAATTGGAGAAGCTTGATGTGGCATTCGGCAGGGATTGGAAAAAAAATACATCAAGTCCGGGACACGTGTGAAATGTAAGCATGGCATAAAACCAATACAATGTCACGTAGAAGGCCATGTGCCACTACCAGCAAACTGGTCCAACTTTCTAGTACTGGAAGAAAACAGAAATATCTGGCTTTGCTTCTATCTGACCATCTCATCAAGCAGAGTCCCAGAGACAAATTCATTGTTGTATCTAAAGGATTTGCAGAACCCACAACTGTGAAGTCATCTAATCCAGTATGAGATTCTCACGTCACTACAAGCTGACCACAAGGAAGCTGACACTTGACTCATTCTACGGGATTGGGGCAAAGCCTTTCGGACCCCCACTCTTTGGTGATCGGAGGAAAACCTTGGGGTAACCTTCCGAGATCAGATTGCGGTCGTGTGTGTCAGGGTGATGCTGAGGTGTCGTCCACCAGACGGCGGTGACGTCAAGGTCGGGCCTGGGGAGTCATGGATTCACTGGATCATGGGGTGTTGCACTGTCGGTACCTGTGCAGGAGGACGAAAGTCCAAGTCTTCAGGTCCTTGGTGCTTCCAGTGATTGCTCTGCTGATGTGAGACTTGGACTCTGACCATGGATCTGAGATGGAGACTTAATTCCTTTGGTACCAGGTCTCTTCGGAGAATCCTTGGCGATCACTGGTCAGACTTTGTGTCCAACGAGCTGTTCCTGAGAGAGACTCAAATGAGATTTGTTGGCTGCATAGTCCGTGAGCGTCAGCTGCGGCTGTGTGGACATGTGGCTCGTTTTTCTGATGCTGATCTTGCTTACCAGATTCTCTCAGTGAGGGAGTCTCGTGAGTGGAGGAGGCCAATGGGCCGACCACGTGCCGTGTGGTTGCAGCAGGTTGATTGACATCTCAAGGAGATGGGAATGGGCCAGGCATCTGCCTGGGGGATGGCCAGACGGAGGCCCCTGGAGTACCGGCGGAAAGTGGACGCAGTGACGCACTGCTCCGGCACATACTCCCAAACCTGACCTGACTCATTCTCCACCGTCTGCATGATAATGTCGACTCAACTGTTGTGTCAGTATGCGACACTGATGTCTTGGTGCTGTTGTTGTCATACTTTGATATAATGCCATGTTTATATCTGTGGATGAAGGCTGATGCTGCCAAATCTCTAAAATTAATTCCACTACATGACATCCACAGCAAGCTTACTATTCCACAAGTTGAAACAATAATCGGATTTCACTCCATCACTGGATGCGACAGCATATCACAGCTATTTGGTCACTCCAAGTGAACTGCTTGGCTTGTGTTCAAGGAACACCCTTTGTTGTTGAACAGTCTGGGTAAAGGTGAAATCACCGATTAAATCATCAAGTCATCAGAGATCTTCATTTGCAAGTTGTATGGATTGTCTGATGTCCACAGTTGTTATCGGGCCAGAGTCGAGCTGTTTTGCATGTAGTGAGCTCAAGAAATCCTCCCTCCGACATCCGATACAACAAGGTTCCACATTAAGTGTGCCCACTACCAAGCGAGTATTTGGAAACAATCCCATTCCCTTCACCCGTCTCTCCCATTTGTAACATCTACAGTATGGACTAGTAAGGATGAGAAGTTGGTCCCAGAGTTACTCTTCCTCTCTCCCATTTCCAAAGCATGCACAGATATTGTGTCCTATGGGTGCACAAAGGGGGTGTCCGAGTATGTGCTGCAGTTGCAGAAAGTTAAGATTGCCTTGTCCAGAAGGCTCCATGTGTTGGACCACCGACAGCCAGTGTCGGAACATTTTGGATGAGTAAAACATCAAGAACTGTTACACTGATTCTGATCTGTGTAACATTCAGTTTTTAAGATGAGTGTGAACTTACATGTGCATATAAGTGTGTGAGATTGTGGGGTGGGGAGGGGGGGGCAGGTATTTTTGTGGGGTGGGGCGGAATTGCGTATAAAGTAGCTTGAGTTCATATTGAACTGAGATTAATGTATTAAATCTTCGTTGGCGGCGCAATAATATACTCGTAAAGTTCTTGGGTTTTGTCGTCACATTGAAGTTCCCAATGAGAAATGGGAGTGATTCTTCTCCAAAATGCAACTTGCTTGCCAGAAATAATCTTTCATAACTTATGTTATGTCATTTCTACAAATTGTGAATCCCAAATTAAAGACTCCATTGAGTGCATGAACACTATATGAAGACAGTTGAATGCTTGAAGTATCGATGCAACTATGTAAACAATGAAACGTATGTATACAGCAGCCATTTTGAAAAAAAATCCATCCATCCATCCATCCATCCATCCATCCATCGGGACCATACTCTGTGCAGCGCGTTGGTGCTGCAAAGCAGTCTCCTTGGCTATTGGACACAAATCTGGACGGGTCGCCACTCCGACACAGTATCTCAGCATGCTGGCACTCATTTTGCTGACCTCGGAAGGATGACAGGCAGAGTCATCCCCACCTGGTATTCATTCAACGAGGGGGGATTTGAACTCAGGATCCTTGGATCCGACGGAAGCCATTCGGAATTGGAGGAAAACATGCGCACACACGCTTGATGTCATGTCGCTTTTAGGCCTGGTGTTGGCTTAATGGTTAAGGTGCTTGGCTTAAAATCGTTAGTTCAAGCCCATGTCAGGCTGTTGAATTAACACCAGGTAGGGTTTACTCAGCCTGTCAGACTTTCAAGGTCAGCAAAATGAGTACCAGCATGCTGGAAACAGGGGCCCCACAGAGAATGATACAGCCAAGCAGCCACAGGCTACATACAAGTAAATTAACTCAGATTCTGCAACCGGTCCAGATGGTATCAGCCCACGTGTCCTAAAAATCTGATCCTCTGCTCTTGTTCACCTTCTCTCTGTTCTATTCACCCTCTCATTTGCTCAAGGTCATCTGCCATCTGCTTGGAAATCAGCAAACATTACCGCTCTGCATAAAAAAGGTACAAAAAACAGATCACTGCAACTTCAGACCAATCAGCCTTCTCCCAATCATCAGCAAGGTTATGGAATCCATCTTCGCGTCAGACATTAAATCCTTCCTCTTCTCCAATGGCTTGATTTCTGATCATCAATGTGGTTTTAGACCAGGTCACTCTACCCTGGATATGCTGCTTCTGCTCTCCCAACAATGGATGGAGGTCCTCAATGCTGGACATGAAATCAGAGCCATATCCCCAGACATATCTCATGCTTTCGACACGGTCTGGCAACCTGCCCTGCTCACCAAACTCTTCCTGTGGTATTCAAGGCTATCTCCACTCACGGCTCACAAACTTCCTCTCCTGTCGCAGCCAATGTGTGGCCCTCAATGGAGTTCTCTCATCCTCTCTTCCTGTCCAGGCTGGAGTTCCTCAAGGCAGTGTGCTGGGCCCTGTTCTTTTTGTGGTTTTCATCAATGATCTCTCCGACTCTGAAAAATCCTCTTTTTCTCTTTGCTGATGACTCCACCCTCTGCCGTACCATCTGTCATCCCTCAGACCGGCAAGCAGCAGCTTCTTTGCTCTCTGCAGAACTGTTTAAAATCACAAACTGGTCCAACATGTGGAACATGTCTTTCAAACCTGACAAATCTCACGCTCTCACTATGTCTCTCTGAAAGGACCTTTTGGAACCCCCCCCCCCTGTCTATGTTCTCAGTAATCCTCTTGGAGAAGTCCTTTCATTCAAGCTTCTGAGTCTCACTATTTGCTATGATCTTTCCCGGGAAAGCCACATTTCCAACCTGGCCTCCAAAGCCAGTTGCCGACTGGGCATCCTCCGTCGTGCAGAGTCCTTCCTCGGCCCACCTGAGCTCCTGACCACATACAAAGCTTTCGTCCACAGCCTGATGGAGTATTGCTCTCCCCTCTGGGCTGGTGCTCCTGCCTCCTACCTTTCTCAGCTTCACGTTGTGGAAACCAAGGCATTTCGGATCATTGGTGTCTTCTGTGGTGAGGTTGTCTTTGGGCCTGTCACTCTCTCACCATAGGCAGGCTGGTGGTCTTTCTGTCTTGTGCCATCTCCTCTCCGGTCTCGCCCTCCCCTGCTCTGTCTGCGATATGCCCCCCCCCTCATATTTCCACAGAGTGCTCAAAGTCTGTCAGCAACCTTGTTCTGGTAAAACTACCAAAATCACGAATCACTGCTCACCTTCACCCTTTCATTTCTCTTTTTTTCCCACCTTTGGAATAAACTCCCACACTCTCTTCAATCCCATTCTTTCTTCCAGGCCTTCAAAACAGCTGTTCACCACCATCTCTTATATTCCCCCATCCAAAACCACGATATTTTCTACCCCCGTTAGTAGAGGCTAAATGGGGCTCCTGAGGCAGCCTTTCAAATGAATGGAAGAAAAGGGAAAAACTTTCTGACTCAAGCCCCAAAAGCTCAAAATAGGAGACTGATTTCCTCCTCCTTCCATACAAGCAAATGTAAAATTGAGACTTACTGATTAAAACACTTCTTTCCTTTCATATATTCATTCCATTTAAAGAGCGAACCAATTAATATTTGTCCATGTTCTACTTTGGGGAATAACTTAATTTTCCGATTACATTCATCACCATCGAGTATATTCACAAAGATTACTTTGGAACTTAGTTATTGGTTTAAGTATTTTTGTTGAGCAGATATGAAATGATAAACTTGTCTTAATGCTCTTATTTGACCACCTCCTGAGCCACATATCATTTTGAGATTGTAGTAAATTGTTTTTCCATTGTTCAATTGATAACCATCAAAGTTTTCAGTCCATTCATGGATATTTATTTTTTTTTCTTTACATCCTCTAACTTACGAGTTTTTAAATTGATTCGCTTATTTGTTTTATTTACCTTTGTTTTAGTTATTTTTTCAATAAGACTTATTTGATATTTTTCACATTCATTATGTTTTCCATTTATATTCCAAGACTGAGATTTTCTCCACTCTTTAGTTTGATTAATACTTGGTTTGACCATTTATATATTGTGAAAAAACATGGCGGTAGCCCTTAAAAAACCCTAACCCATCTTCCCATCGTTAAAACACAATCTATTCTATACACTCTATCATAAAATATCCATATGGAACACAATCTATTCCATTATGTAAAATAAATCTCTGATCATCAAAGGCTCCAAATGCCTTTTTATTTACTTCTTCACTATATATGTTATGTTTATAACTTCTTATTGTATTCATTTTCCTATATTCTTCTTTCTTATTCATCAAACAATTATAATAATTTCTAAAAGTTATTGATTTATTTTGTTACATATTTCTTTATTCCCTTTAACCTCTTATCAATCTGATCACCATACTTATAAGCATATGCCTTTGCTCTCAATCAAATAAATTCACTCATTACTTTTCTACCCAACTCATCCTTAAACTTACCAATAACCTTTTCATTCTTTTTGTCAAAATAACTGACTCTTCTTACTAAAATTACTTGTATCATAAACTCCAATATTTTTCTTCATATCTTTATAAACATCATCAGTTTTTATATCTCGGATAAAACTATCAGTGTCCATATACAACAATGAAACATTTTCACCATACTCTTTCCTTAAGTCATTATACAAATAATCATACATCAATTTCTTTGATAAATCAAAAACTGCTGTTCCAATATAAATTGGTTTATCCATTACAATACTTTCCTTTTCCATATGAATAGCAGAAAAGTTCTCTGAAAAAACCTCTTCTCTCTTAAAACTTGGTTTATTTATCAATCTAGAAGCTTCTTTCCAAGATGTTGCAAATCTAATGTTTTGCCTGTTTCTAACATTCTCCATTGTCTTTCCAAAGACAGCATTATTCACCAATTTATAGAATTCCCCTTCAAATTTTACTTTTGTATTTGTTCTCATATTTAATTTAATATACTTTTTCATCCAATGACTTTGTTTAAATTTTAAAACTCTATGAATTTTAGCGACTCTCAATCCTTCTCTCAAAAACTGTTTTAAGCTTCTCTGATGCAAAACATATCCCTCTTTATCATAGAATGTTGTTAATAACTTTTCTGTTGATTTGCCTTTAATATTAAAACTTTTATGATAATCACTTAACCATTCTTTCTTTGGGGTTTCTTTCTCACATGCAAAAGGAAGGTCTTTATGCTTATTATGAAGATCACTCGGGTACCTCAAATCAACTTCAAAATAATAACCTTCTTCTTCCTCATTCAATTCCTCTTGAGAAGAAATAACAATATTCATCAAAGCCTTTTCATAATCCTTTTCTTCCACCCACTGTAATTTACCATAAGGCAGAGATTGAGACATTGCCCATCCATACAAATTATTAGCATCAAAATACATCAAATAATTACTATCTTTTTCACTATCATAATTTGGAAGATATTTATTATTTGCTTTAGCATATCTTTTTGAACATACTTGTGATATTCCACCTCTCTTAGACTTCTCAATCATCAAAAGCATATCTACATCACTGATTAAATCTATATCTTGTTTTGTCATTTTCAACATTGCACTCCAAGCTAAACAAGGAGCTGTGAAATAGTGGGCAGGATCTAATCCATAACCATTTTTATTATGACAAAGTTATCTAAAAGCTTCAAACACATCAGCTAATAATAAAACATCTGTTTTTAGATACAAATCATGATATTCTCCAAGGTTCTTTATCTTAAATATTTTCCAAATTTCTTGTGCGTGTTTATATTCCTTATCACTTATCTCTTCTTCATAAAGGTTATTATAGAAACTTTATTTTGAAGGAAGTTGTGTTTCTTTAAATCTCATAGATGAATCCATATAATCAGAAGGATAAATTCCCTTGTAAGAATTTTCTCTTTACTTTGAATTTCATTCCTTGTTTGAATTTCCTCTCTATTTAGAATTCCCTCTTTAATCAGAATTTCATCTTTAATCAGAATTTCCTCTTTAGTTAGAATTTCATTCATTGTTTGAATTTTCTTTATTATGTGAATTTCATCTTCAGTTAGAATTTCTTCATTAATTTCCTCATTAATTAGAATTTCCTCTTTACTTTGAATTCTCTCTTTAATCTGAATTTCCTCTTTAGTTAGAATTTCCTCTTTTGGAAAGAATGAATTAAGATTTGGAAAAGACCCCGTGGAGCTTAGATTTGATGCTGGGTAGACCAGTGGTGTTCCCATAAACTTGTAAGAATCTAAAAACCGAATACGAGTTAAAGGTTTTGTGAATATCATTTTTGTAAATGAAATATACTTTTGACTTGTGTTTGTTATGGCAGAAATATTCCCTGGTGTTTTTGAAAGTTCATTTATAAATCGATGTGTATCATAGTTGGCGCTGTTGTGAAGAAAGACTGGAATAAAAGAAGGAAATTTATAATTAAGATTACAACAGGAATGAGTGGGACCTCTATATTTACCAGTAAGATGACAATGATCCCTAACTTTAGACTCCTCAATTTCCTCCTCACAAATATGACAGATATTGTTCTTTCGAAATTCTAATTTTTCTTCTTCTGTTAATTTCATCGGTTCATGTGTTTCTTTCATTAATTTAGTTAGTCTTATACAATCCTTTTCTAATCGTTTTACAAACTCTTGTGAAGCTTTTTTTCCACTATAATGTTCAAGTTTATTATACTTAGCTCCAACATATGATTTGATATAATAACAGAAACCACAAGGAATATGTTTTTGATATTTATTTGTATGTGATTCTTTTGGATTAGGAGAAGCAGTATTTATCTTTTTTAGGATGCATTCAAAATTAGCGTATATCACAAATGGGTGCATGATAGATTTATTATAATCTTCAAAATAAATCTTTTCACCAGGTTTAGGCATTGTAATTACAGCTGATTTATGATTACTACAATATTTTGAATGTTGTTCTCATCGTTCTTTTGTATGAAATGAATTAAGATATCGCTTACAAGGATATATTTTGTTTGCTCTTCTGAATACCTGAGAAGAGATTAATCCTGATAAATTATTGATGTATGTATAATGTGAATTATTTCCAACACTAAAATATAAAAGATCAATGTGTGTTTCTTCATTTTAATCGTTGTTTGAAATTTTTAATATTTGAACTTTGTTTGTATCCGTTAATCCATATACATTAATAGAAAGATCATTCTTTTTCTCAAATTTAAGAATATCTGTTAGTGGCATTGGGAATTTAAAATCTTTAATGTCCAAGGTATTCTCATATTTCATATATTGTTTTACTCTTTCTGTATTACAATTTGGTGGATGTAAGTGAGCAAGAACAGACCAGAGAAACATTTATTATCATTGTTCTTAATATTAACAACTGCCTTCTTTAGTTTTATTTATTTTGGTAATTCAATATAAGAAGAAGCTTGAAGAGGGTTTGATTTTAGAATGTGTATATCTAAAAAGATTTTTTTAATATGAAATCCACTTCCCACCACTGTATTATCAACATCCTCCTCTTGTCTTGATAATTCTTCATAAACCCCACTATTCAAAATATCTTGAAATGATGTTATAAAATGAAGATCTGTTCTCATATAAGGAGTTTGTTCTTCATCTTGTCTTTTCATATTAATTTTCACTCCCATATAAAACTTTAAAGTTTTCATTTCTTTTAATGTCTTTCTAATAACGTTTTCAACATCAGGTTTCACTATTTCAATTGATTCAGCAATTGATGATGGATCGGGTTCTCCAAATTGAAAAATCCTTATTTTTAAATGCGCCATCAGTGTTTTCAATATAATAGTCTCCCTTTACTTTAAACTCATTTTTCTTGTGTTTTTTTGTGATTGAAGATGTCTATGATAACTAATCTTCAAAACATCCTTTGAGCAGATATCACAATGTTTTCTTTCCAACTCAAGAGGAGATATTTGATGAAATCGATTAAATGTATGTTTGTTGGTTTGAAGGTGTTTTTTTTAGAATATTTATATTCGTGATTACAAACATCGCAGTATGTTGTATTCACCATATTTATGTAATAAAACTTTGCTTAAACTAAAATTTTCTTGATGAAAATTTCGTTTAATTTATAGGTGAATCTGTGCTTAAAACCATTTTATCCTCCAACTTTTTTCACTTAATAAATACAATGTTTCAAGACACAAAAGACAAGTTTCAATCGATCTCTTCATTTGTAAAAGATACTGAGAAATATGTCAAGGATGTAAAATTGAACAAAGATAAATACAACAACTATTGGATAAAAACAATTATGGTGGATAAGATGTGTTCTTCAATTTCTTTCAGTGGAAGGGCTTTTAGTATACCTGGAAGAACATCATTTAAAGTATCTCAAACAAAAGTTTCTCCTCTCCTTCTGGTAATATATTCAAAACTAGAAAAAGAAATGAAACAAGAAAAAGTATCAAAAAACAAAAACCTTATGGATGAAGCTTTAGAAAGAAAAGATAAGACCATCTGTAATATGCAAGGAGAAATTTGTATTTTTTTCAACAACCCTAAAGATGTAAATCCTGATGAAATAAAGGATGTTAATATATCAGGTGAAATGACATTTCGTTTAAGAGTAGTTTAGGATCATTTTAAAATTACCTTTAATATAAAAAATGTTGTTGTTGAATCTGGTAATGAAAAAAAAGTATATAGATATCTATGGTAATATTATTAAATATGAGTCAATATGCAACTGAAAGTACAGATGAATTTCAGTTTAAGTAAAGTTTTACTTTATAAATATGCTCGACTTCCCTGATTCTCCATATGACAAATTTGAGAATTGTCCTGCGTGTGAAAGACGGGGATTAAACACAGAGTCAAAAGCCTATAAACAATGTATATTCTGTGATTATCTTCTAATTAATGACAATAAAAAATTAAAAAAGGAAAATAATTCTTTTAGATTTACACCAAAAATGAATTACTTTACAAGATTGATTAGAGAAATGAATGTGAAGTATGAGGGTGATAACACACCTTTCCTTACAAGGGAAGAAACTGAACTTATTAGAGAAATGTTCAAAGGATTGTTGTGATATATTATTCATGGATGTGATTTTCAGGGAAATATCAACACAAGATATTGCATAAATAAAATAATGGATTATCTTGAAATTAAACCTGAACTTGGGATAAAATTCTAGAGTTTCTAAAAAAGCCAATAATAAATTAAATAACCTGTTTTCCAAATATATAAATGAATGATTTTTTACCCATTTGGGAAAATAAGATAAAATTTAACAATCATAAAAATCTTCCAAATTCATTAAGATGTCTCATAGTTGGTTCAAGCGGATGTGGAAAAACCTGCTTACTTTTGAAGATGCTCCTGACTCCCAACTTTTTAGATTATGATAATTTAATAATTTTCACAAAGTCGAGTTTTCAACCAGAGTATCAGCTACTCTCACAAGGTTTTAATGCTGGTCTTCAAAAAGAAGATATAATCAGTTTATTTAAACTTCAAAAAAACCTAAATGATTATAACATTGAAGATATAATTCAACTATTTTGTGATACACAGAGATGTAAAATGAAATCAACACGGATAACTTGTATTCTTGGTGATAATACGGATGATATACCGTCTCCCCAATATTTGGATAAATCAAAAAAGAACCTCGTTATCTTTGATGATTGTGTTAATGAGAGAAACCAAACGGTAATGGACAGCTACTACACAAGAGGGAGACATTCTTCTCTTAATTGTATTTATCTTAGTCAATCGTACTTTCAACTTCCTCGTCGTTCCATCAGAAACAATGCTAATACTTTTATTTTATTCAAGTTAAATTCAATGGATATAAATAATTTTTGGAGAGATAATTGTTCTACATTATGTAGTAAAAAGGAATTTGGGGATTACATGAAGCACAAGACTGAAAAATATAAATATATTGTTGTGAAACAAGATGAGATATTAAGGGATATATTTTTTGTTTTGTAAACAATTACATATATAAATGACAACTATTATTATAAATCTTGTGGGTAAATCTGCTTCTGGAAAAAACTTACATAAATCAAGGTTCTTGTGTAGTACAAATGAGAATATTGTAAATTTACTTAAAAAACACCCCGTGATACGCATTGTATCAACAACAACTAGAGCAATAAAACCTGCAGAAGTAAAAGGTGAAGATTATCACTATATTTCAGTGGAGGAACATGTTCCATTGAGGAATGAAGGTCAAATATTTGAGGAGGTTTCTCTTGGTACAAAATATTCACATTGTAAGAGTGAGTTAAGGAAACTAAAATCTGGTGGTGTTGTGATATTAGAAACTAATCCAGAAGGAACGAGACAAATTATTAAACATCTGAGTGGAGTGAAGATTTTATCATTCAGTTTTGATGTTGATGAAGAAACTCAACGCAAATGTATGAAAAGCAGAGATACAAGTATTGGTGAAGAAGAAATTACAACTCGTATTAATGTAAACAAAGAATTTGATGAAATATTTAAAGAAAAGGATTTATTTGAACACATCTACTTGGATGATGAAGAAAAGGAAAATTTCCCTGTTGATCTTTACAATTCATTAAATGATATGTTCCAATAAATAAATGGATGCGAATGAAAGAGCAAGAAGACTTAGGGAACATCAAGAGTTGGTTTCAAAAGTTGTAAAACAACAGGAAGACATCAAGAAGAAACGCAGACAAAAACTAATGGGTGAAGAAGCATTTGAAAGAAAACAAGATAAATTTTTTAAACCACTTTTTAAAACTTCCCAAGAAAAAATTATAGATGTTTCCACAGTTCCCACAATAAAATATACTCCAAGAAAGCTCCAAATGTTAAAAGATTTCAGTCAAATGATGGAGGAAGAATTAGAGCATATAGGAGAATTAGAATATGATGATGAAGGATTATTTCAACAACTGGAAGAGATGAATCGACCCCCTGATTATATTGTGAATGCTCTTCAAAACAATGAATATTCAGCGGATTCAAAAACCAAACAGGACTCATTCCAACAGAACAACCAGCAATATTTCATCTTGTTCAAGAAAAGGTATTGATATTTAATGATGAATTAAGGTTCTTGGGTTCTGCTCAACCCCCTGTTAAACTAACTCCAAGATTAATGTTTCTTCTCACAAAAGATGGAAGACAAGGTTCAACTGTGAGGGATGAATCAAAGTATTTTGATAAACCATTGGATATGAAAAATAATGATGAGAGAGTATATATTGATCTGCTGAAGACTCTTAATTATAGTGTTAGTATTTCTGGTAAAAGTAGGGAAAATGAGAAGGAGAAACATTATTCAGGCTTAAAGTATCCTTGGTTCAGGTGTTAGTTTTCTTCCAAATGACCCATCGCAATTAGTTAATAGACTGTTATTGTTGTTAGGTAGTAAGAAGGCTGGAAATAACAATTGTTTTAATGAAGCATCAGCCATTTTAGACCAGTTGATGAACATGAAAATAATTAATAAATCTCAATATAAAGACATTTTATCTCATATTAAATAAGATGAGAAGCACAATCCTGAGTTTTAATTTCACAACAAGCGACCACACATCTTCATTCCCATACCCATTACAACTTTACCCAACAAAAGAATATGAGGCATCTTTATTGTCCATGGAAACTTATAATACCTTATTTAATATAACCAAGAAAATAACAAGTTTAGTTATAATCCAGGAAGTGGATACAAAACGATAACAGTCTCACCCGGAGCATATGAGATTTCTCAAATATCTTCCGAAATTGCTCGTCTTATGAAAGAACAGGGTGATGAACCAAAAAATATTGTTATAGACATTGAAAAACATACTTCAAAATCAACGATTAAACTTAAAAATAACTACAAGGTTGATTTCACAATTGATAATTCATTTAGAGAGTTATTGGGTTTCTCCTCAAAAATGATTGAAACTAATGGGAAGTTTTACAGTGATAATGTCATTCAAATATCCTCAGGAATAAACTCGTTATTAATTCACTGTGATTTAATTGACGGTGCTTATAATGATGGAATAAAAACAAATACAATATTTTCATTCATTGCATACTCAACCCCAATTGGTTATAAATTCAATATGGAACCCAAAAATTTGGTTTATCTCCCTGTGTCAGGAAAAAACAGAGTAAATTTTAGGATAACCGACCAAGATAATCGTATCATTTCTTTTAATTGGGAAGTTATATCCATCAGAATTCACCTACGTGAAGTTTTCCAACAAATAAATACGATGGTTATTGTGCGGAAACACGAGTTGGGAAAATATAAAATAATTACAGGGGATGGAATGTTCCTTTCCCCATACTACAAGGGTGAAGGTATGTAACTTGGAAGAGGATACAATAAGCCAAAAAGACAATAGGGGTGTAGGACATCAGTTTAGAAATAGAGGAGATGGGATAATTGATACTCTAATCATCTAATGGGTATTGGTTCAACTATTATTAAACATAAAGACCTAATAGGTTCAACTGCTTCTGCCATGGGAAATGTAGCGGGTGCTAAAAAGAGTATAAAAGACGCCCAAAAGGAATCCCATAAATTACAAGCAATAAAAGAAATTAAGAAAGGCAAAATTCAGTTGTCCCCCCAAGAACGACAGAAAATAATTCAAATACTTGGGTCAGGGTTTCAAAAGTTTTAATATATTTTTTTCTGAAATTAATACAAGTATGGAAGCAATTGATAGTATCTATGATTTGGATGATACCATTATCATCTCAAACTCCACTAAATAAGAAGATTACTTCAAGGTAAATGCAATAACTGGAACAGACTGGAAGGCAAATGGTACAAAAAGTTTTGAAATAAATAATCAACAAACCTATTTGAATCTATCCGAAAGTTTCTTGTTGTGTAAATTTAAATTCACTAAGGCTGGGAATAACACAAACGCTACACTCGTAAATGATTTCTTCTGGAAAATGTTTGATAGTGTTCGTTTGTACATTGGACCACAAGAAGTTGAAGCGGTTGATTATGTCTCTGCTGTATCTGAAATGATGAAATTTACACTCTATACATTCAGTGATAGAATGGGAAAGGTGTCTGTCGAAGGTTTTATTCCTGATATGTCAACGGGAACAACCACAGACCCTGGATATACTCAAAGGAAAGGAGCGTATAATGATGATACAAAAGCAGTTAATAGTTTTACTGTGGCAGTTCCTCTTAAAGGTATATTTGGATTTTGTGATCATGATAAAGTTCTGTATGGTCTTAAAATTAGATTTCAACTCCAAAGGAATGATTATGAAAATAGATTGCTGTTTGGTGTTGGTAGTGCTTTTGGTGATCAGAATAAATTTGTAATTGAGGAAATAAGTTGGTATATTCGTGAATATACTCCGAATCTTAAAACAGAAGAGATGTTGAATAGAAGGCTTAACTCAAAGAAACCACTCAGTGCATCATACCTCAAAAGAAGATGTCAACACGTTAAACTCAACCAAACCACTTACACGTGGAATTTGGGTGTTCTGGAAGGAAAGCCACGATATCTGTGGCTCATTTTAGAAAAAAACAGATGGTGATACTGCTACTGATAAGAATAATGCACTGAGTTATAATCCTAAGGTGAAACAACTTCACGTTTCTCGAGATGGAACATTTTATCCATGAGATAGATAAGAAATTAATTGTGAAAAAATGATTTTCCTGAAGCATACAAGTCTTACCAAAAGGTGTGTGAAAGTAATGGAAATAAAGAACCTATTTTGGATGTGACAGCATTTAAACGTTTGTATACAATCTATGCGTTTGACCTGAGCGCTCAAAAGGAAACTATAAAGTCTAATCGAGTGGCTACTTCCCTATACATTGAAAGAGGAGAGAGTGAAGAAGTTGATACATCTTGTTTGCTTTTGGAAGAAACAGAATTACAGATTTATACAGATAATGGTGTTACGATTAGTCTCACATAATTTTTTTGGATAAATAAATGAGTAGTAAAGTGCCAACTGGGGTGTATGTTAATCAAATCAATCTTCATAAAGTATCATCTTGCAATCAAAATCAGAAGCCTTGTATGATTAATGTTAATGCAATTCAGAGAAAAGGAGCAGTAAGAATTGATGTTTTGCTCACAAGAGAACAGGTGAAAATCTTGAACGATACTGGCTCACTTAAAATTAAAATGCCAAAACCAATGTTGAAGAAATATTCAATAAGAGAGACGAGTGGAGGATTTCTCCCATTTCTAATTCCCTTATTTGCTGGTTTAAGTGTGGCTGGAGCATTGATGGGTGGTATTTCAGCAGTGGTGAAAACTGCTAACGAAAGGAAGGCTCAACTCTGGGCTCAAAAAGAATTGGAAAGACATAACAAAGAGTTGGAGAAACAAATTAGTGGAAGTGGTGTAATTGTAGATTTTGCTGAAAAACTTGAAAGTCTGACTGATAAAGCAAGATTGTTAGTTGGAGATCTGCTTTCTGCTATCGCACAAGCAGGTGTAAAATTATCTGAAAGGGGTCATGGATTATATCTTTCTAATAAATAAATGAGCATTGATGAGTGGTTTCAAGAATTTGGAAAGAATGCAACATCAAATTTAGAACTTGTCAAATATTGTAAGAAATTAAAAATTCATCATGTGGTTATTTGTATGAGAGATGAATTAACAAATGTGCCTAAACATACAAATAATATTATTATGAACGAAGAAGATAACAAGTCTGAAGACGACAATGGGTCACGAGCGGTATTTGACGATGTAGATTGTTTCAGAAGTCAAGGATGAGACAATGTGATAATTTTTGACCAAGTTTTTAAAATGATCAACATGATGTGGTACGGGTGACAGGTTATTAGCTGAAAAATGTCGAAAACCCGGTTTCGTTCAACAACTTTCAAAATTTGACCTTTGCATAACCTTTAAAGGTCACAAAACAATGTGGACATTAAAATAAGGAAACAGGATACGTGCTATAGCTTATTGGAGTTAGTTCGTCGAAGAAGGTTGAAAACCCGGTTCGATTCCCACAACTTTGAAACTTTGACCTTTGTGAACTTTAAAGGTCAAAGGTCAAGGATTATGACCTTTGGTGCAAAACTTCCTCTGGAACATTCCAGGAACAATATAATGTCATATAGGCTATATGGCATTTCGCACTCCTCGGATTATCCAGACTCTGATGAAATTAGCGTAAAAACAAACTTGAAGGGGGCGCCACGGGCAAGGTGTTCGAGATAGAGCAAAATGGTTTGAAGACTTTAGGTGGGGAATGACCTCAAGATTATGCATAAAAAATATTGTCATCCTAGCTCTCAAAGTTTGGGCGGTCATTTGATTTTTATTTCAAAATTCGAAATTTTCGAAGTTCGTGACCTTGTGACCTTGAACTTGGGACAAAAATGAAAAATTGAGCTCTGTGGGGCTATGCAGGTGCCATTGGGCTAACCAAATCCCGAAACCCCTTCCAGATTCGGCAAACCCCTTGGAGAAGATGGATTTTTTATGTCAAAATTCGCAATTTTCTAAGTTCGTGACCTTGTGACCTTGACCTTGGGATGAAAATGAAAAATCGAGCACCGTGGGGCTATGCAGGTACCATTGGGCTAACCAATTACCTAAACCCCTGCCAGATTCGCCAAACCCCCTCGGAGAAGATGCAAATTTAAATCGGCAACCCCCTAACAACATAATTCGCAATTTTCTAAGTTTGTGACTTTGTGACTTTGACCTTGGGATGAAAATGAAAAATCGAGCTCCGTGGGGCTATGCAGGTGCCACTGGGCTAACGCAATACCGAAACCCCAGCCAGATTCGACAAACCCCTTGGAGAAGATAATTTTTTACGTCAAAATTCGCAATTTTCTAAGTTTGTGACCTTGTGACCTTGACCTTGGGACGAAAATGAAAAATCGAGCTCCGTGGGGCTATGCAGGTGCCATTGGGCTAACCATATACCGAAACCCCTGTCAGATTCGACAAACCCCCTAGGAGAAGATGCAAATTGAAATCGGCTACCCCCTAAAAACACTTTTTGGGCGTGGCTCCGCCCATAATGGGCGCACCATGCCCATTCTCAGGAAAACTCAACTAGATCATGATATAAACCTCCCACCAAAATTTTATCAGGATCGGATCAAAACCCACGGAGCTATGCTCGGGACAGACAGACAGACAGACAGACAGACAGACAGACAGACAGACAGACAGACAGACAGACAGACAGACAGACAGACAGACAGACATACAGACATACAGACATACAGACATACAGACATACAGACATACAGACATACAGACATACAGACATACAGACATACAGACATACAGACATACAGACATACAGACATACAGACATACAGACAAACAGACAAACAGACAAACAGGCAGAAAGACAGACACACAACAATAACGAATATAGTGGTCACTTTTTTTTCGTGAAATATTTTTTCGTTAACCAATAATAGGAACGGTTCTCATTGGGTTTGTATTTTTAATAGTCAAGACAAATAATATTTTGATAGTTTTGGTCTTCCACCATCTGTTGAAGTAATAAAATTCTTACAGAATGGTGTTTATCAAACATTTCAAGTCCAATAATTAAATTCCAAGTGTTGTAGTCAATTATGTCTATACGTGTTATTTCAACTCAACAAAAATATTTTTTTATGACATTATTTTGAATGTAATATAAATTACTTGTGTTGGTAAAGATGGTTCTATCTTTGGTGTATCCCAAGAACTGGATATTTATTTATCAAATTATTGCAGATTAATACAGATAATGGTGTTATGATTAGTCTCACATAATTTTTTGTTCAATAAATGAGTGGCAAACTACCAACTGGGGTATATGTTAATCAAATCAATCTTCATAAACTATCATCTTGTGTTCAAAATCAAAAGCCTTGTACGATTAACGTTAATACAATTCAGAGAAAAGGAGCAGTAAGAATTGATGTTTTGCTCACAAGAGAACAGGTTAAAATCTTGAACGATACTGGCTCACTTAAAATTAAAATGACAAAACCAATGTTGAAAAAATATTCAAAAGAGAGACGAGTGGAGGATTTCTCCCATTTCTAATTCCTTTATTTGCTGGTTTCAGTGCGGTTGGAGCATTGACAGGTGGTATTTCAACAGTGGTGAAAACTGCCAACGAAAGGAAGGCTCAACTCCAGGCTCAAAAAGAATTGGAAAGACATAACAAAGAGTTGGAGAAATAAATTAGTGGAAGTGGTGTAATTGTATATTTTGCTGAAAAACTTGAAGGTCTGCCTGATAAAGCGAGATTGTAAGTTGGAGATATGCTTTCTTCTATCGCACAAGCAGGTGTAAAATTAACTGAAAGAGGTAATGGATTATATCTTTCTAATAAATAAATGAGCATTGATGAGTGGTTTAAATAATTTGGAAAGAATACATCAAATTTACAACTTGTCAAATATTGTAAGAAATTAAAAATTCATAATGTGGTTATTTGTATGAGAGATGAATTCGCAACAAGATGCCTCAACATACAAAGAATATTATTATGAACTTCGAAGATAATAATGGGAACGGTTCTCATTGGGTTTGTATTTTTAATAGTCAAGACAAATATTATTTTGATAGTTTTGGTCTTCCACCACCTGTTGAAGTCATAAAATTCTTACACAATGGTGTTTATCAAACAGTTCAAGTCCAATAATTAAATTCCAAGTGTTGTGGTCAATTATGTCTATATGTGTTATTTCAACTCAAGAAAAATAATAAATTTTATGACATTATTTTTAATCTAATATAAATGACATGTTGGTAAAGATGGTTCTAGCTTTGGTGTATCCCAAGAACTGGATATTGATTTATCAAATTATTACACAAAGGCACAGGCTGAACGACAGAAATATACTATAGCAAAAAATATAATATGAAAAATGCTTATAAATTAATAAATTATCCAAGCCCGACTGACGCAAATGACTTGGTGAGATTAAGTGATTTATCACAATATATCCTTAAATAAAATGGCTGTGTATTCCAAAGATACAGAAGTGTTGATTTTATCTCCAGGTCATACAGAATTTACAGTTCCAATTAAAATAAAATTTTATCAAGAAGTGTGTATCGTTTGTATGAGAATAGAACAATGGGGATACGATATGAATGATTTAGGGTTTTATTGGTCATTTAAAATTAACCTAGAAGACCTGGAACAATTAAATCAATCTCGTAAGGAAGAATATTATCCACTTGGTGCCGAGAATGAGTTTTGTGGAAGCACGATTGGCAAACAACAAATAAAATAATTCAATAAGGGTAAAATCAATAATGGTTTTGCCATAGTTTATATCATGAAAACACAAAGAACAGGATTATATATAAGTAAGGAAATACAAAATTATTTAACTATATGAAGATGGGGGGGGGGGTCATCATATTAATCTGTCATATATTTCTAATACATAAATGACAGCAAGAAGGTTTCAAAAAAATTATCATTTGTGTCCAAGCATACCTTCAAGAAAAGGGTATTCGGTATTTTAATTAATATGTTCTACAACATAAGAATGAGGTATTTTCAATAAAAGATTGGCTTTATACTGATAATAAACCAACAAATTTGGATTTAATTAAAAAGTTAAATAATGAAAAAAAATAAAAGTTGAGAAAACGAAAGGCTCTTTTCGAAATTCAGAAGAAATTTTATTGGTTTCCTGTTGCAAAAAAATTATTTTGGATACAGGAATAACAAGAAATCCTGATGAATATATGTATGATATTCTATGGGGTGAAAGTGATTCAACAATAGTAAGGGACGCAGAAGGAGTTGAAGAAACTGAGACAAAGGAGGAGAATGAGAAGAGGGAGAAGGAGGAGAGAGAGAGGGAGGAGAGGGAGAAGGAGGAGAGGGAGAAGAGAGAGGGAGAAGAGAGAGAGAGAGAGAGAGAGAGAGAGAGAGAGAGAGAGAGAGAGAGAGAGAGAGAGAGAGAGAAAGAGAGAGAGAGAGAGAGAGAGAGAGAGAGAGAGAGAGAGAGAGAGAGAGAGAGAGAGAGAGAGAGAGAGAGAGAGAGGGAGAGGGAGAGGGAGAGATAGAGATAGAGATAGAGATAGAGATAGAGATAGAGATAGAGAATAAATAAATATAAAAATATGGAAACCAGTGAGATTAGAAAAAGATTAGGGGTATTCCAGAAAATAAATAAATCTCAACGCACCGAGGAGGAAAACAAAGAATTGACGTCTATTAGAAATATTTGCGTCAAGACTATTAACATCGTTTTCCTTGGTGTGATTGACTTTAGTTAAAGTTTTACATTTTTTTTCTTAAATAAATGGAGGAGAGAGTGAAGACATTTCTTAGGATTCTTTATGTTTTAAAAATTCAGATTCAAATGTGCATGCTGGAAACTAAAAAGGTTTTCACACTCTGTCAGAATTTTTCTCATAAATAAATGAGTTATTGTCTCAAATGTAAAAAGAACACTAATACTAAAAATATCTCATATTTTAAAAGTAAAAATGACAGGGTTAGACAAAAAGGTATATGTTTGGTGTGTGGCTCGAAAAAGAGTAAATTCATCTCCAAACACAAACATGGGGGAGATATACAAAAGTTTTTCAGGAAGTAAATTTACAACTGGAATACCAGGGGAATTACATCTACCAGGGTATTCTTTCTGTGGTCTGGGAACAAACTTGAATGAAAGATTAGATGAGGCTGACAATCCTAAACCATGGAGTAAACCCATCAATAGGGTTGATGAAGTGTGCATGAGGCGTGATATTGATTATGGAAATAGCACAATGTTGGAAGAAAAGCATGAAGCCGATCGAGAAATGTTGTATGATTTGTCTCTGATACAAAATCCAACCTTGAGAGAAAAAGATGATAGGTTCTTCGTGAAGATGATCAATGCTAAATTGAAACTTGGGCTTGGAAATTCAAAAAACTTATTGGCTCTCATGATGTCATTTAGATTGAAGAGCAATTTGCAGATGAATTACCTAAACCAATAATCACAAAGTTTCGTAGAAGGAAGGTTTATTCCAAGGAAGTTGATTATATCTGGTCCGCTGATTTGATTGAACTCAATAATGATAAGTGGTACAAGTATGCTTTAACCGTTATTGATTTGAGGAGTAGATATGCATGGGTTGTCCCTTTAAAACACAAAACAGGTAATACTCTTATGTTAGCCTTTCAACAGGTATTAAATAAAAGTAAGAGAAAACCTAAAAAATTGTGGACTGATGAGGGTCGAGAGTTTTATAACAAGACATTTATGAATTTTCTAAAAAATAACAGTATTACATTATACAGTACCTTTAATGAAGGGAAGGCCGTTGTTGTTGAACGTTTTAATCGTACCTTAAAAGAGAGACTACATAAAAAAATTCACTCAACTCCGTTCTCAACAATGGTTGTCTTTAATTCAGGATATTGTAGATAAGTACAACGACACGATTCATACCTCAACGAAAACGAAACCATCAGAAACATTTACAAAATTAAAATATGAAAAAGAGATTAATGTCAGAAAGCCTAAGTTCAAAGTTGGTGATATAGTAAGAATATACAGGTGGAAATCTCATTTTGAAAAAGGTTATACTAAGCGATGGACAAATGAACTTTTTAAAATCGTTGATGTAATAGATAGAGTTCCTTGGACTTGTATTGTAAGGTATATGATTTAAAGGGGGAAGAGATTTTCGGTTCATTTTATTCACAGGAATTGCAAAAGACAAAGATAAATTGAAATAATTTTTTTGACTCCACCCCTTTTTAACTCCGCCCCTTTTTGACTATGCCCACACAAGCCTTACCCATGCAAACCCCACCCACAAAAGCCACATCCACATAATCCCAATATACACAATCCCCATACACACAAGCACCACACACATAAACCCCACCCCACACAAGTTCCACCCACAAAAGCCACATCGACACAAACCCCACCCACACAAGCCCCACACATGCAAACACCATCGACATCCATCATATTCACATAATTAGTGATTAGTTAATTAGTTCCCCACACACAACATGTTTATTTAATTAAAAAAAATTGCTCGACCCACACAAACCACACCCACACAAACCCCATACACACAAGCTCCACCCACCCGCACAAGCTCCACCCACCCGCACAAGCCCCACCCATACACACAAGCTCCGCCCATCCACACAAGCCCCACCCATCAACACAAGCCCCACCTATCCACACAAGCCCCACCCATCAACACAAGCCCCACCTATCCACACAAGCCCCACCCACCCACACAAGCCCCGCCCCCCGGTGCGCCCCCACCTTTGACCCACCACCCCCCTCATCCCACCCCACCCTTCCCCACACACACGGGGAGGGGAGGGGTGGGATGAGGGGTGGTGGGTCGTTGGGGAAGCGCACCGACCCCCCTCTTACATCTCCGTTATTCTTTTCTTGTAATTCAAAATCAGATAATTATAAGGAAAGCAAATATAATTAATCAAGATTGAAAATATTAAACATTTTTCTTTGGGTAAATATTCAGTTGCGAAAATGGACGATCTTTCCCAGCAGTCTGCTTCAGATGTCTTGTGATTTTGAAACTCGGGATACCATATTCTGTTTTGAAACAGAGTGAAGAACAATTAGGGTATATAAAGATGATTATTTTATTATATTAATAAAATAATAAATATAACATTTACCTCCAGAAGATAGTGTCATGTCAGATTCTTCCAGAAGATTAAGTTGTGTGTTTGATTCATCCAGACAGGTGTTTAAACTGGAAAAAAAAAATAATAATAATAATAATATGCGAGGCAGCTTGGTTGCCTTCAAACTGACTTATTTTAACGCGAAAATGAAACATCTTGCTTTGAATGATTTTTATAAAACCTACATTTAAAAGCTGTTTTTAGATAAACTTTGTTCTGTTAGTGTTCTGATTATTTAAAATATAATCACGAGAAACGAGGGCACAGAATACTTCCTCATTTTCACGGCACGACTGTGTTCTAAAAACACTTCCCCATTTTACAAAACTCACCCTAACAGCCCTTTCTTTCATGCTTGAAGACATAAAGTTAATATAATAGAAAAATTAAGTTATTCCCTGAAGTAGAACATGGACAAATATTCATTAGTTCGCTCTTTGAATGGAATGAAAGGAAAGAAGTGTTTTATTCAGTGTCTCAATTTTACATTTGCTTGTATGGGACGGGGAGGAAATCAGTGTCCTATTTTGAGCTTTTGGGGCTTAAGTTAGAAAGTTTTTCCCTTTTCCCCCATTCATTTGAATGGCTGCCTCAGAAGCCCCATTTATCCTCTACTCCCGTTAATCCACCCCAAACCCACCTCCTTCAAACTCCCTGCCTTCCTTCCCGAAAGTTCCCTGTCATGTAAGGTCTTGAAAGTCCCTGTAATGTCCATCTTGTATACCCCGTGTTCCCCGCCCCATCCCTCTCCCTTCCACAGATTTCCTCATGTATCTTTTCCCCACTGTTTTGTCCTTCCCTCTCCCACCCCTCTTGTCTCCTGCCATCCTTGTTGTGCGTTGTGTGTTAGCTCTCATACGAGCCTCGACAATGTATGCAAAAAATAAAAAAAGAATGTTGCTTTTATCAGGTCAGAAATGCCTTTTTTGGTTTTACATGCGTTGCAGTACATATATGTGTGTGTGTGTTGATATATATACATATATATTTCTCAGTAGTTTATCCTGGAGCTTTGGTTCTAATTGACTCATGTGCTTTATTTCCAGATATTTTCAACCATTGGTTTGGTGTTTGACAAAAGCACAAGTATGCACTCAAACCAGCTGAGCAAATTGACATTATTTCTTTGGACATCCATCATATTGCATGGACTTTGTGAAGCTGGTGAAGGGAGACCCATCCGGGTGGAATCAATCCTGAGAAGAAAGCCATTTGTTGTGGTGTGGAATGCACCGACATACAATTGCCAAACAAAGTACCACATAGACTTGGATTTGAGCCCTTTTGACATTATTGTGAACCAGAATGAGAGTTTCCATGGTGATAACATGTCCATTTTTTACCACGACAAACTCGGCTACTATCCATTTGTGGATGAACAAAACGTTACGTGGAACGGAGGAATTCCACAGAATGGAGACCTCGCTGCACACCTTGTCAAATCCAGGCAGGACATTAAAAAGATACTTCCTAATCGGGAGTTTGGGGGCATAGCTGTAATCGACTGGGAAAAGTGGAAGCCGATTTGGGAGAGGGACTGGGATGCCAAAACTGTGTACAAGAGGATGTCTGAGGATAAAGTACACAAAAAGCATCCTCGATGGCCTGATAAAAAGGTGACTTTGTTGGCAAAGCAGGAGTTTGAACAGGCAGCCAGGAAATACATGCAGGAAACACTGAGGTTGGGACAGTTGATGAGGAGCCAAGGATTGTGGGGCTTTTACCACTTTCCTTACTGTTACAACTATTACTCGAGCAAGATGATGAACTACACAGGAGAGTGTCCGGATATCGAAAAAGCGAGAAATGATGAGCTGTCATGGCTTTGGCACGAGAGTAAAGCCTTGTTCCCGTCCATATATCTGAACATAACTTTACGTTCCAATGACAATGTTAGGAAGTTTGTGAAGCACCGTGTTGCTGAAGCCATCAGAGTGGTTTCATCCCAGGCGTTTCCTCCTGACATACTTGCTTACTCAAGAATTGTGTACACCTTTACCTTCGATTTCTTGGTCCCGGTATGTATGAGTGATGTTTGTTTGTTTGTTTTTAAATTGAAGAATGGTTTTATTTTATTGTGCATTTCAACTCAACAAAGAACAGCTTGTAGATTTGGGAGAGTCCATAATCACCAAAATTACAAAAACCGCAAAGCTGAAAGCATAACCAACTCTCAATTTTCACCAAAAGGCAAAGTCTCAGAATGTCGGTTTTAGCAACAAGAGTGGCCTTCATCATGTATAAATAAACGCATGTAAACACAATACATGTATACACTTGTTTGCAAGTGTACGTGCATGCACACACGTGTACGTATCCACCGACGCACCTTCCCTTATGTTATGCAGCTGCTATTCTGTCCCCAAGAAAGAGAACAAAGTTTAAATTCCAGTCTTCAAGATGTTAACAATGGATTGGGTGTCTATCGTTGCACTGCAAGTCCTTTCCCTGGTTGTGGAACCAGTTGTTCCATGCTCGACTGTGCCACTCAATGAAATATTTGATCCATTCTCAAATAGAGGTTATTCTAGATGAAATGCCACTAATTTACTCATTAATTAAGAACCAGCTATTAATGACAAAGATAAAACTAGTAGTGTGATACTGAGGAAAGTTTCAAGTTTTGTTTCTTGTTTGCACATGTTTAGGATGACCCTCATTCCAATTATGCACACCGTGTATGTGAATGCACGCTTCCATAACTTTTCTCAAAGTGTCTTAGGTATTTATAAGAGTGTCTGTGTGCAACCCCAGATCATTATGTTTGGGTCGTTGACAGTCCTGGGGGTGGGGGGTTGGGAGGGACGTGGTGGGGAAATCATCTTCTGGTCTCAATCCTTAAACACCAATAAGAATAAGTGACACCGATGGGGTTCCGAGTTTGTTATAGACTCAGGGGAGGCCTTTGTCAAAGTGTGCATGGATATTAGACATGGTGTGAGATGACCCTGATGCTGAATCAGGAAGGGAGGTAATCCAAGACAGAATCTCTAGTGTAAGTGTCTCCCATCTTGTTGAAACCATTGGTGTCTCATCCGCAAACATTGATGTTGCAATTCAATGAAGAAGAATGTTGGTAGCATTTCCAAGTATCCTTTCTTTTTGACATAACCCAAAATAAACATAGCAGCAATACTCCTGGGTGCTCACCTGGTTGTGGCTGCATAAGATAACCAGGGAACCACTGGTAGGCATGGATGACCCATAAAATATGTAACGGAGAAGAAAGTAAATACCTATGGATTTATTTTTAATGCCATGATCAAACTTTGGTACATCATGGGTGATAAAGGTTGTGGTCAAGTTTCATCGGAATTGTGTGTGTGTGTGTGTGGTTTCAGAGAAGAAAGCAAATACCTATTTTGGGGGGCAACCCCCCTGTAGACCCAACGTAGACCCTAATTTTTTTAATGCAATGAACAATCTTTATTACATCATGGGTGATGAAGGTTGGAGTCAAGTTTCATCAGAATTGTGTGTGTCATTTCTGAGAAGAAAGCAAATATCTCTTTGGGGGGGGCAACCCCCCCTCACCCCCTGAGCTCCCTACGTAGACCCCCTTACTGCCTGATGTTTGTTTGTTTTTCAATGCCATGAACAAACTTTGGTACATACACGGTGATGAACGTTATGGTAAAGTTTCATTGAATTTGTTTGTGTAGTTTCAGAGAAGAAGTTGAAAGTATTTGTGGACGGGACGGGACGGGACGGACGACACACCATCCCATAAGCTCCCTGGAACTACGTTCCAGGTGAGCTAAAAATGAAGGACTCTAGCATTTCTTGTTTGGAGACTGTACACCAGACTTGATGCCCTCATCATTTGCAGGTACCATTTACCATCAGTTTATTTTGGTGACGCTGACTGACTGGCCAACTGAACATAAAGTCTCCATTGACCAACTGGTTTCTCTTGCGTCTCCTTTCAGCATCAGACTTTATTGTGGTGCGGAGCTACGTCATTGGCAAATTGGCATTTGTTCAAAGTGTCTCCTCAACATTACGTGCTTACTTTTGGAGCTGCTTCCTGTCCTGTTATACTTTAGATTGAATCCCACTCCTATCTTATTAACTTGTGTTTTCCAGTGTTCCACCACAAGGCAAACAACTACAAGCTGAACTCAGGGCAGGTGCCATGCAGTTCATAATCAGCCATGTTCATAACATGTTCATAACATGAACATGCAGCCATGTTCATAATCAATCTCTCCTACGAAAGGAAGATGCCATTCCAGAGCATTTGGGCCTGCATATTTTAGTGAAAGGATCAGGTGAGCTTAATAAACCAGGAACACCTAGTTTCCTCAGTGCTGTTCACGTTGCAATTCATGACAGTCGTAGGCCTTTTTAAGGCCATGGAAGAGGAGAAACAATTTATTGAATGAAAATCATATCTCAACGTCTTTGTCTTTTTCTGGATACTACTGACACTCGAGTAGTTTTTCTTCAGGTAGTTATGTAATCTCTCCTGTAATATCCTTGCAACCACTTTTCCTTAAGTACATCCAACAGGACATGGCCCTGCCAGTTGTCACATCTGCTCAGGTCGTCTTTCTTTTGGATGGGAAAGAATTGCAAAAACAACAGTCTACTCCTTGGGACCTTTTCTCTTCCTCCAACCTATGTGTTATGTCTAATAGTCGGACAAGGAAGTCATCTTCACTGCATGCACCTTCACCCTCTCAAGGAGGATGCTAGAGCTGCCTCCAGACTCATGACAGTTCAACCATGTGTGGTCATTGTGGTTGCTGTCTCTCTCCATTTCTGCTGTCAAAATAGTTTTGATTATAGTGTATTTGGACCCTAGTTGAGCATCTCCTACACTGCTACGACTGTGCTTGAGGGGTGAGGTCGGGATTTCCATCCCCATCTTTAATTATAGCTGTTCTCCTTGGCACAAGAACCCTTCATCCATGCTGCGCATGTCTCTGATGTTCTGGAAGGCTTTCTTCCTTTAAAACCTGCCCTGTTTGGCTTCATCTGTTGTGCCCTCATATCAGGCATTTTGGATTCTCTGGCTGCTTGGTGAACATCTCTGCCTGATTTAAATAATTTGTGCTGATCAGACTCTCATCGCTCACTAAGGTAAGTTGATGTTTACGCATACACACTCACTCACTCACTCACTCACTTACTCACTCACTCACTCACTCACACACACATGCACAAACTTTTCTTTTTTCATTTAATGTTTTTTTATTGATTTCATTTAAATATCCTTTTTTGGTCTGTGTTGGTTCTGAATGAGCATAGCGTGTGTTAGAGCCTGACACAGGCCATTTTGTGGCTGACAATATTGGATTTTCTGAACTTTTTTATTTTGGTAAAAATCTTCGAGTTTATCTTTTTTATCAGGATCGAAGGCTCATGGAGGAGCTGTTAAATAGATCGTGCACACATTTCGATAAATATATGAGACAGCACTATGAGACAAATATATGACTTCTGTAGCCAACCACAGCCACGGAGCTTGGGCAAAGGGCCGTAACATCCCAGGGCACTCTGGGTGTTGACATCATCTTTGTGATGTCATTTTTATCTCGTCAGTAAGCAGAGCAATTAAAGGGAAATCTTACCCTTCCTCCCCTAATCGGATGCAAATACCTGGGGTTTGAATGTGCTCTATCCTCCAAGTGCTGAGTGTGAAGCGAGGAAGCAGCATGTACCATTTTCAAAATCTCGTACGAGTCGGCCACGGTCCGAATCAAGCTGTCGATCACCCAGGCTCAGAGCAGCCACTCTCGCCATTATACCACCAAGTTGGTTGTGTTTAAATTGAATTTTTTCCTTTCTGGTTGTCACAATCTGGTGATTAATCGTGTGTTACCGATTGCTTGCAAAACAGTATTTTCATCCAGTTTGATATGTAGAACATAACGAGTGTGTGAACAACCCTTACTTTTTATACAATCCTGTTCTCCTTGTGATTCTGTGGTTTCCTTCCCCTCCTTTATCTCAAATATCCACACAGCTGACACTGCTCGTGAAAAGGATGAATACCGAAACTCTGTGTTTGCTTCTAAATCTTGTGTCCCAAAACCCATCACTTTCTGTACCCACCTTACCCAGTTGCACCCAACTGTTCCTGGACTCTGTGTCCTTTTCTCCCAACAAGCTGGAGAGCTTGCTGTCAAACATCGACTCAGATTCTGCAACCGGTCCAGACGGCATCAGCCCACGTGTCATAAAAACCTGCTCTTCTGCTCTTGCTCACCTCTCTGTTCGATTCACCGTCTCATTTGCTCAAGGTCATCTGCCTTCTGCTTGGAAATCAGCAAACATTACTGCCCTGCATAAAAAGGCACAAAACAGATCCCTGCAACGACAGACCAATCAGCCTTCTCCCAATCATCAGCAAGGTTATGGAATTAATTATCGCTTCAGACATTAATTCCTTCCTCTTCTCCAATGGCTTGATTTCCGATTCAGACCAGGTCACTCTACCCGAGACATGCTGCTTCTGCTTTCCCAACAATGGATGGAAGTCCTCAATGCCAAACATGAAATCAGAGCCATCTCCCTTGACATATCGCGTGTCTTCGATACAGTCTCACACCCTGCCCTGCTCACCAAACTCTCTTCCTATGGTATCCAAGGCCATCTCCACTCACCGCTCACAAACTTCCTCTCCTGTCACAGACAACGTGTGGCCCTCAATGGAGTTCTCTCATGCCCTCTTTCTGTCCAGCTTGGAGTTCCTCAAGGCATTGTTGTGGGCCCTGTGTTTTTTTCTGATTTTCATCAATGATCTCTCCGACTCTGGAAAATCCTCTTTATCTCTTTGCTGATGACTCCACGCTCTGCTGTACCATCTATCATCCCTCAGACCGGCAAGCAGCAGCTTCTTCGCTCTCTGCAGATCTGGATAAAATCACAAGTTGCTCCAACACTTGGAACATGCCTTTCAATCTTAACAATCTCACACTCTCACTGTGTCTCTCTGAAAAGACTGTCTGGACCCCCCCCCCCAATCTACTTTCTCAACAATCCTTTTGAAGAAGTCCTTTCATTCAAGCTTCTGGGTCTCACTATCTGCCATGACCTCTCCTAGGAAAGCCACATTTCCAAGCTGGCTTCCAAAGCCAGTTGCTGACTGCACATCCTCCATTGTGTAAAGGCCTTCTTTGGCACACCTGAGCTCTTGACCACATGCAAAGCTTTCATCCGCAGCCTGATGGAGTACCACTCTCCCCTCTGGGTTGGTATTCCCGCTTCTCTCCTTTCTCAGCTTCACGCTGTGGAAACCAAGGCATTTAAGATCATTTGTATCTCCCATGATGAGGCTGAGTCTTTGGGTTATTTTTGACTTTCTTTCTGTCTTCTACCATCTCCTCTCTGGCCTCGCCCCCCCCAACCCGGCTGTCTGCGATATGCCCACCCCCCATATTTCCGGAGGGTGCTCAAGATCCGCCATCAACCCCCTTCTGGTAAAACTACCAAAATCACGAATCACTGCTCACCTTCAGTCTTTCATTCCTCTTTTTTCCCACCTTTGGAATAAACTCCCTCACTCTATTCATTCCCATTCTTCCCTCCAGGCCTTAAAAACAGCTGTTCACCACCACCTCTTATCATCCCCCATCCAAATCCTCGATCTTTTCTACCCCCGATAATCCACCCAAGCCCACCTCCTTCAAATTCCCTGCTTTCCTTCCTGAAAGTCCCTGTAATGTCCATATTCTATTCCCCATGTTCCCCATCCCATCCCTATCCCTTCCACAGATCTCCAAATGTCTCTGTTGCCCACTATTTTGTCCTTCTCACTCACTCCCCTCCTGTCTCATGCCCCCCTTGATGTGCGTTGTATGTTAGCTCTCATACGAGCCTCGACAAGGTACATAAAAATAAAAAATAAAAAAATCCAACTCTTCCCTACAGGTCTTCAAAACAGCTGTTCACCACCTTCTCTCGTCTTCCCCCATCCAAAACCATGATCTTTTCTACCCCCACTAATCCAGCCCAAACCAACCTCCTTCAAATTCCCTGCTTTCATCCTTGAAAGCCCCTGTAGTGTCCATCTTGTTTACCCCGTGTACCCCGCTGTCGTGGAAAATAACTCTATTTCCACAAGTTGGATCAGCATACCAAAGGAGAATCTTTAATTTCGTATATACGGAGGAAGAACATTGAATGCTTGACTGAAACATTCAAATGGACTTCACTGAAACAAAAGCCTGAAGCAATTCATCTTATACACAACTTGACATTCCAAATAATGGGAGGGGAGACATTTGGCAACTCAACTACAGGGTTAGCTGATAAGGATTAGGCAAAATAACTCAAACTGCAATATGTGTCCACTGGGTGAAAGAGAATGACATAATCATGGCAAAAGTTAGTGTCATCAACCAGGTCACCCTGTTTCATAGTAAGACATTCCTTTTTCAATATTTAGGTCAAAAGACTCTTGGGTAAAGGGAAACATAACTGACAACCAATTCGACGATAGCATAAAAATTAAATTTATAAAGCACCAGCAACAATTATTATAATTGAGAGTACATGAATATAATTATTTTTCTTCCGCAACGCCCTATCCCTCTCCCTTCCACAGATCTCCTCATGTCTGTTCCACACTGTTTTGTGCTTCCCTCTCCCACCCCTCTTTTCTCCTGCTCCCATTGTTGTATGTTCTGTGCATTAGCTCTCATTCGAGCCTCAATGGTGCATACAAAAAAACAAAACAAAAATGAAACTTTTATTTTCTCTGTGATCATGTTTTTAATTTGTATATCTTAGCCTCGACAGCTTTTCAACAAGGCAGCAGCCGGGTATAAGTGGCTAAGTGCCCAACTTTAACTGGCAAAACTATTGTTATTCATTGTTGACTGCTCACCGGAAAACCACGAAGACATGAATTACAAACTCGACTTTTTACAAGAGTACAGAATCTTCTGCAGTGCCGGCTGCTTATACTTTTTCTCAGCGAATCAAAACTGTCAATGTGTTGAGCAACATTTGCTGCCATATTGATCAGGATCAGGATACATGAGGAACCACATTGCCTGGTTCTATAATGTATATTCACCATAAAAAAAATTGTATCCAGTTGGTGATACTTTGAGAGGATATTTGCACTCTGTGTTGGGAGTATCCCTTTGCACACATTACATGTACATGGTCATGAAGTCTCTTATAGTACTGATTTGGTGCTCTTACTGTTTATTTGATGCTCGTATAAATCATTACTGATTTGGTTTGTGATAGTAATAAGTAAAGTAGCAATTTGCTTTGTGATATGTACATATATTTATGTTGAAGCATGTTTGCTCTTCCTTCTTGTACTTAGAAAGACCTTGTTCACACCATTGGCGAGAGTGCATCTCAAGGAATTGCTGGAGTTGTCCTGTGGGGAGATGCGGCGTACTCCGAGTCAAAGGTAAGCCAACCGCAAACATGTCACCTGACCTAACCAAGGAAAGCCGGGTGGATGTCTCAGTCTTCAGTCCAGACTCATGAAAATATGAGGTAGCCAAGGCACCCTCTCACAAGGCAGCACAAGGCAATATGTCAACCATTGAATCATTAAAAGCTGGTGTCAATGTAATATATAAATGTCTGTAGATATTATTTATTTTTGCATAATATCTCAAAATTGGCATTCCCTTGTCTAACATGTCTGACATCTATGGCTATTGCTTTCTTCATGTTGTTGTTCTTTCATTAATGTATTGCCAGCTAACGATCATTTGTATTACCGTGTGGTTCGTAAATATATGGATTAGCTCCCTGAATAATTGTGTTAATGGTAACTGCAGTGTAAATACTGCTCTTGTTCTGGTCGACTTTGGATGGATACATTTGGCCACAACTTCTTGAATCGCCCGATAAATCCAGGCAGTATTTGGTTCTCCTGCTACTGTTTGCTTCGATGTTGTCGTCTACTGCTCGGGTGAGTTCTTTCTTTGACTTATGCCGTCTGTGGTACTCCTCAACCATTACCGTGAAAGGTAGGATCAGTTTCGGATATCCCAAGTTTGAGGTTTTTTCTCCTTCCTAGAATATCACACACAAAATAATTATTTACTAGTAATAGGCGTCTACAACCATCTTTGACCATGTTGTGGAATGTCGGCCGAGGCCTTCACTTGGTTTTCTTCCGCCCTTACTTTTTCACCTTTATTCCATTTTAAATCCATTTTCTCTGCAACCACTTGATCGATTGACATGAAACTTTCAACATAGGAGTGCCTCTCCATGGAGAATGTTTTTTTAATTTTTTTTTTTAATTTTTAACAAAGTTGCATGATGATTGGACAGAAAATGCGGCTGGCATTCAAAAAGTCTGTTTTCCATCGGCATGAGTTGCAGGGTGTTTCACATAATCAGGAATAAATGGCATCGACCTCGCCTCTCTTGGCCTCAGCTGAATTATGTGGACATCTTCAAGCATGGATTGTTATCATCATCATAATTGTACCAGTTTCTTCACTGGGTTTTGGCACTCGTGAATCAGATTCTCGGAAAAGGTTAGACTGGACGGTTTGTCGTTGCCTTCCAAGCACTCAGTCAGGGCAGGAAGTAATTTGTTCAGGGTGCCGGAGATAATTCACCTACTCTTTGTGAAGGACACTGTAGGATCTTTAACATCCACTAATGAATGTTCGCAGACATGACGCCCAGTTTAACATCCATCCCATGGACGGCATGCACAACCACCCTCGCCCTGCCTGCGAAATACCAGGGTGACAGTTTATAGCTGAGCCAAGATTCAAATCCAGGCTGGACAGCTTTGAGATGAGTGTACGTATCTCTCGGCTATCTTGTCAAATCTGCGACTGAACATCACTGTAAGCTTAAGTAATATCAAACACACTACCCTCCACACATTAAGCAATATCAAATACACTACCCTCCACACACAAGAACAACTATAGTTCCAACTTTGCACTTCTGCTGTCACAAGTTCCTAATACACAAACCGATGTCTGCAAAATCTCATTTGTTCAAGGTTATACTTCAGTTTTAGATCTGCCACAAGCCACAACAATAGTTATTACCGATATTTTGACGAGTACATTTGTTTTTGGTGCCCTCACTGAGAATTGTCATTTAATTCCTCAACACCTGCTCGTCACTCTTCCTAAAACTGAACACTCTCTTGCTTTGACAACATCAAAAGATGTCTCTGTCAACACTGAACTTCATGGTCTCATCTTGTGTGAGCGACTTGACAACCATCACGTAGCTTTCAAGAGAGATCCACAAGCCACCGCAATGGACGACTATTCTCAAGTCAGCCAGATAGTCACGTGGAGTTTCACAAGTTTATAGATGCCTTCTGTCTGGTTCCTCTCTTGGCTCAGCAGCCACAGTGCGACCACTCAAAAAAAAAAAGTGGATTTCAGGACATAAATGTTTAAAAACGATGAGTGCTTGTGAGAAACATAAAAACGATGAAACATTGCATGCCTCATAGCTCTTGGCCTACAGCCAAAAATGCATACTCGAGCAAGTCAACAAATTTCTCCTTGTAGTCTTTTGTCGATTAGGGCTTTTGCTAATGACATTATGTGGCTGGCAGTGTTTCCTGCCAGACAGGCAATAGCACTCGTTATGCCTGACATCAAATACATGCAAACTGAGAGCCGCCATTCCCATAAAGCAGCACGCAACGTCGACTTCCACCGATGCCCTTTGGGTCGTGAAAATTAGGTCGGAGGGTTGGTCTGGCATGGCGTAACAGAATGGTCATAAAGGCCAGTGCAATCTCATAAGAAATGGTACCACAAGCACTCAAATGGTGCAGAAATTCCTCGGGCCTGTTTCGGTAACTATTAAGGCTGACATAAGAAGTGCATCACTTCCAAAGGAATGATGTACAATCCTTGTTCTAATTACCACCACTTTGATTTACCTTCCATGTCTGAGGTGTAAACTTTGTTCCTCCAACTCATGCCGATACTTTCGTTTCACCGTCTTGTGAATTTGATGCTGCGCTTCTTCTCATTCTGCATCCTCTTTTGCCTTTCCTTTATTTATCTATAAATATCCGTCAGTCTCGAATGGGGAATCGATAAATCCGTGCAGCATAGAATTCACAAGACAGTGATAGATCCATCAGCTTATTTCCAATCCAAATATCCGTCAGTCTCGATGGGAAATCAGTAAATTCGCGACCTGACGTAAAACTCGTCTGCTGCCAAAAATTTAAACTTGTTTTTTTTTTGTATGCCCTTTTCCAATAACCTTAGTATTTTTTTCAAAATGGGATTGAAGGCTCATGGAGGAACTTGTGCATTTATTACATGCAGGGCAAGGACACCAGGAGACATCATTGTACTTTTGCACGAATTGCAAGGAAACAAATACACGATTACAGATCCCCCCCCCATTGAGACTGATGGATATTTGAATCGACATATGGTATAAATGGGATTTCAACCTGGGATTCCAGCATCTTGAGCTGTGTTCAGATGAGGACAGAAAAGAGGCCAAACCACTTGTCTCCTGGTTTCTTTTCATTGTTGATCAAACCTTATCTCTTTATTATCCACGAATGCGTTCTCTCATTCTGTCTATTGTCAGGTCAGGCCAGATCAGATCTGCGACTTGCTGCAGGTATCATGTAAACCTGTACTAACCTGTTCCATGGTTGGGTTGGCGGCGACTAAACAGTCTCCCCCACCAGGTTTCCTGGTGAGGAGGGTGTTTGGATATGGACACCTAGCAGGATGAAAAACAAAACCTGTCAAAGAGTGGAGGAGCTCCTTGTGAGGCAACGGCCATCCATATCTAGTGCCCAACTGTGTTTGCGGACGTCCTCCTGCAGTTGGGTTACTTCTTATTAGGAGGTTCGTGGCAGCATTTGCACTCCGGTCACCGTAAAACCCTTCATTCCGCAAAACATCCTCGAAGCATAAAAAAATTTGAAAACCCACTCTGTGGAAGTACCTCCTGTGCAGCTTCCCTTTGCAGGGCAGCTCACCGGATGACGGAATTGGACATCGGTATTGCAGCACTCTCTGAGGTTCAGAGACCGGATTGCAGAGATATCATGGTGGGTGGTTATACCCACTATTGGTCTGGTCGCTCTGATGGTTACCATACCCAAGGAGTTGCTGTAGCTGTGTCCAATAAGCTGACCGCAATGCTAATTGAGGTAACACTGGTCAACGAGCGCATTATGAGACTAAGGATTTGTCAGTCCTTGGGTGTTATTTCCCTGGTCTCTGTTTATGCTCCAACTGAGGCGAGTCATGTCACCATGAAGGATGCATTCTATGTCACACCCGAGTCTGTGGTTGATCAGTGCCCCAGGCGAGATACATTTCTCGTCTTGGGTGATTTCAATGCATAGACTGGAACTGATACAGGGATGGTTATGAGACGTGTGTTGGTCCCCATGGACCTGGAACTGTGAACCTGAACAGCACTAAGTTCCTTGACTTTGCAAGAAGTCATGGACTTAGGGTGGCCGGTTCATGGTTTCAGTGCCCACAAGCTCATCGCTGTACTTGGTATTCCAGCGCTGGTGGTGTGGCAAAGGAGATTGACCATGTGCTCGTTGATGGTTGCTGGAGGATGATCCACAACTGCAGGGTCTACCGGAGTGCTCAGTTCCTCAATACTGACCACTGGCTTGTTGTAGCAACTCTGAAGTTGCAGCTTAATTCCAGGAGAATGGTAACATCCCAGCCTAGGCTGGATGTTGGCAAGTTCAAGGATGAGAGGGTAACTGCGGAGTTTGCGAACAAGCTGAGTGGAAATTTGGGGGGTCTCGGTGCTATGGGAGATCCAGAAGAGTTGTGGAGTGCCTTCAAGACCACCGTCCTTGATGTTGCCAGTGGATGTCTTGGAACTCACCGTAGGGCAAAGAAGAATTTTGTCTCTCAAGGGACACTGGATACCATTGATCAGAGTTGCAGGGCCAAGCTGAATGGCAGAGTTGAGCTGTTCAGGGAGCTGAGGCTTAAAACTGTATGTGTGCTAAGGATGGACAACGAGGCCTATGTGCGAGGAATCTGTGAGGGGGTAGAGCATCAACTGTGGTCAAGTGATTCTCGTCCTGCTGACAGGGGAATTCGCGCACTGCGTTCATCCAAACCCATCCCTCGGTATACTGCACTTAGAGCAGAGGGTGGCTCTTGACAGAGGAGTCTGTAGTGAAGGCCCGCTGGGCGGTTACTTTGAGAGGTTATACCAGGCTGATCCAACAGCTGTCGAGATGGATGTCAGGGGTGTTACAATCACTGTTGCTGACCCTCCAATCAACTGTGGTCCACCTTTGTTTTTGTAGAAATACAGGCTGCGGTGAACCGGTTGAAATGGGGTAAAGCTCTGGCCATCTGTGGCATCCATGCTGTACTTCTCGAGGCTGGTGGAAATGCTATGCTCATGTTGTTGCATGCAGTTCTGTGCTCTGCCTGGAACACAGGCATAATCCTAACTGACTGGAAGAAGGGCCTTGTTGTCCCTCTCTGGAAAGGGAAGGGTGATCACCAAGATTGCAACAACTACAGAGGGGTGACGCTGCTGATGGGCAGCGGTGACGGGCAAGGTCTTTGCTCGCATAATTCTTGATTGGGTTCGCCACCATCTGCTTGAGCACCAGCCTCCAGAGCAGTCAGGCTTTACACCAAAGTGGTCAACGCTTGACCGTATCCTTGCTCTTCGGGTCCTCACCGTACGCAGATGAGAGTTTCGCAGGGGCTGCTTGCAGCCTATGTTGATCTCTGTCAAGCGTTCAATTCAGTTCATCGGGATGCTCTCTGGAGGATTCTTCATCTTTGTGGGGTGCCACAAAAACTGATCGATCTGATGTGTGAACTCTACTTTGGTACTGAGAGTGCTGTGAGATATGGTGGTACCATCTCTGACTTATTTCCAGTTACTGGAGTTCATCAGGGGTATGTTCTGGCCCCCAGACTTTTCATCACTTCTATGGACTGGATTCTGGGTGGGATGTTGGAGAGATCAAGCTGTTGTGTATCATTTGGGAATGTCAAGATCTCTGACCTTGATTTCACAGATGATGCAGTCATCTTTGCGGAGACTTTAGATATCCTTTTGGGGGCCCTCAAGGTGCTGAATGAGGAGTCTGAGCTGCTGGGATTATGGGTTTCCTGCATCAAAACTAAGATCCAGGCTTTCAATGACATCTTGGATGCTGGATCGATCATGGGGTGTGGCGCTGCTGGTACCCGTGTGGGAGGACGTAAGTCCGAATCTTCAGGTCCTTTGTGCTTCCAGTCTTGCTCTATGGATGTGAGACTTGGACTCTGACCAGGGATCTGAGATGGAGACTTGATTCCTTTGGTACCAGGTCTCTTTGGAGAATCCTTGGCTATCGCTGGTCGGACTTTGTGTCCAACGAGTGGTTGCTGAGAGGGACTCAAATGAGATTTGTTACCTGCATAGTCCATGAGCATCAGCTGCGGCTGTGTGGACATATGGCTCGTTTTCCTGACGCTGATCCTACTGACCATATTCTCTCAGCGAGGGAGTCTCGTGAGTGGAGGAGGCCAATGGGCCGACCAGGTGCCTTGTGATTGCAGCAGGTTGATCGGCATCTCAAGGTGATGGGGATGGGCCAAGCATCTGTCTGGGGGATGGCCAGACGGAGGCCCTGGAGTACCGGCGGAAAGTGGACGTAGCGACGTGCTTCTCTGGCGCATGCTTCCATACCTGACCTGACCTGATTCTGTCACATTCTATCATAGATCATTGCATATCAAATCAAAGTTCCATCACTCCTCACCTATTCTGATGGAAATGCAGCATTTCTTTTACAAAACTGGAATGGCACTCGGTAAAGCGCATAACTCTGCTAAGCTGACCAGTTTGCTTTTTGGAGCCCACTGATAGGCCCGATCTGCATCCGGACCTTAACCAAGATCTAATCGCCTTGTTCTTGTCACCTAACCAACTCATCCACCACGTTTTGTCTGAATATGTCACCATGTTTCGTCTGATGGAGTACTGCTCTTCCCTCTGGACTGGTGCTCCTGTCTCTCACCTTTCTCGGCTTCACGCTGTTGAAACCAAGGGATTTTGGATCATTGGTATCTCCCGCGATGAGGCTGAGTCTTTGCCCCTCTCACTCTCTCACCGCAAGCAGCTCGGTGGTCTTTCTGTCTTCTACTGTCTCCTCTCTGGTTTCACCCCCCCCTGCTCTCTCTGCGATTTTCCCCGCCATATTTCCGCAGGGCGCTCAAGGTCTGCCAACAACCCCCTTCTGGTAAAACTACCAAAATCACGAATCACTGCTCACCTTCACTCTTTCATTCCTCTTTTTCCCCGCCTTTGGAATAAACTCCCTCACTCTGTTCAATCCCATTCTTCCATCCAGGCCTTCAAAACAGCTGTTCACCACCACCTCTTATCATCCCCCATCCAAATCCTCAATCTTTTCTACCCCCGCTAATCCACCCAAAACCCACCACTTTCAAATTCTCTGCTTTCCTCCCTGAAAGTCTCTGTAATGTCCATCTCGTACACCGCATGTTCTCCACCCCATCCCTCTCCCTTCCACAGATCTCCTAATGTCTCTGTTGCCCAGTTTTGGCCTTCCCACTCCCGCCCCTCTTGTCTCATGTCCCCCCCCCCCCTTGCTGTGTGTTGTGTGTTAGCTGTCATTCGAGCCTTGACAACGTATACAAAAATAAGAAGAAAAACTTTTTGAAATACAATGCCATGCATTGTTTTTGGCCCTATGTCTCAATGGTGAAGAATCACTAGGAAAATACAAAAAATCATCCGGATCTTCGCCAAAATCAAATCAATTAGTCCTTGGCACACAATCAACCTGTCCACCAAGTTTTCTCGAATCCTTCCACAACTTTTTGAGATATCCTGCTCACAGGCAGACAAACAGTGGTGAAAACATTACCTCCATACATCTTCAGTGGTGGAGGTAACAAGTAATTTTCATATATGGAGCCTTTCTCTTATCAAAGGGAAGAAACTGTTTGAGCCACAACTGATGCACTGATTTTAAATGGGATAAGTGGTGACAAAGTGGATGGAATGCAATGGTGTAACTGGAAAGCATCTCAAAATTCAAAGCCCATCTGCATTCGCTTTGTACTCAAACTAAACTTGATGAAAATGACAGCTAAATCTAGATATTTGCAATCACAAAGCGATCTCCAAGGGTAAGCTACCCCTGGCTTGGCGATCATTGGCGACTTACAGCCCACGATCGAATGATGCCATATTTTCTTCAGACCGCAATATGACCTTGACCTTCAATATTTAGGATAGTGTGTAAATTAAGAAAATGTGACCCCATCTACAATCTATCCATAAAACTCAACATCATGAAAATCATAGGAAAATTATTCAAGTTATGATCAAAAAGGTATTTTTTGTTAATAGGTCCCAATCCGAAAAAGTAGGTCTGGACACTAAACAAATATCAGGTGCACATCTTCAGTGTCGGTACACTATTATGATACAAGGACATTTTGGAACTCCAAGCAGTCTTTGACATTCTGCATTATATAAATTGAGCGATGGACAAAAAAAAGAGAGTTTTTGTTTCAGGCCGCTATTTGACCTTGACTTTTAACTTGGAGGGGAGTGTGATGTAAATTAAGTGTAAATGCACCTTGCTCGAGGCTAGCTATAGACGGCAATTTCATTTCGTTCGGACAAACCTGAGTTAACCTATGTAAAAAAAAAAGAAGTTTAAATTAGGCTATGACCTTAAAAATTAGGTAAAAGTCCAGAAAATTATTCCGAAAATATTTTCGACATTCCGAAAGTCCCAGCTGGCACTAAAGTACAGCTTGGAAATTGGGAATGCCCCAGGCAAAAATGCTCCATTTCAAACTAATAGTATATGAGAGTTGTAACTCTGTTATCCTACAATAGTCTGAAGAGAATTACTACAGGAAAGTAATGCTATTGTTGCCTGGGGCAGGCAGAAAAAAAATCAATCAGACCACTGGACCTGTAGCTTATCTTGGCCCTGGCCTAATGTTGTAACCTAAATTTGGTAGCATTCTGACTGGTGGGTCTGGAGCAGAAGATTTTTGAAGGAATCTACACGACCGCCATTTTGACACACTTCTGGTCATGTGAGCGGCATGACTTCCACAATTTAACATCCCCACCCTAGCCGAATGTTGTGACCCAAATTTTGTAGCATTCTGACTGCTGGGTCTGGAGAAGAAGATTTTTGAGGGAATTTGCTCAGTCCGCCAATTTGACCGCCTTAAAGTCACGTGACGAGAACAAGCTTTGCAATCCCTGTTAGTCAGGAGCAGAGCATTGCTGCCAAATTTCAGTCAGATCGACCCAGCAGTTTGGCTGGAGAAGTTTAAATAGATGGACGGCCGGACAGTGCATGATGACAATACCTGATCTGGAATTCCAATTGCAGATAAGCTAAAAATTCTAATTGGTGATTTAGTACTCCTGGAGTTCGAAGAAACTTTGTGGTACCATTAAAAATTGAGGGCACTAATTGTACAAACAAACGCTATGACAGCTTTGTCTTCTCCTCGTCTTCCAATAGGGGGAGATGTAAAAAATTGGACATTTTATTTATTTGTTTTCACCATATTCTTATAATAAAGATTTGTTGAAGATTTCATGACAAAAACGAAATTGGTAAAATGTTATGGCCTGGACAGACACACTGAAGCTTAATGGTAAATACATATAGAAACATGGAAGCAATTAAAAAAATATAACGGGGAATTTCTCACTTGGTGTGCTGCGGCAGAGCTAATAATTTAATTCAAGTTCGGTTTTATTCATATAAGGAGCATGCAAAACCATCGTCCGAAGACTAAAACGGTTGTGTTTACATTAAAATGAGAAAATCGATTTACAATACATTGAATGAAAAAAGCAAATTCCTGTATGTAACATTTCAAAATCAACCACAAGCATACAAACAAGAAGAAATTATTCAACAAATATGTCTATAAATTATGAATATCTGAAAAATACAGATATTTATTACTTTTCAGAGACATTAATAAGTTGAAAACATTGAATAATAGTAGGGTGAATATACTGATTCTGGCTCACTTTTCCCCATGTAAATTAATGGGGGATTTTCAGCGATTCATATTTTTTTCCCCTAAAAAGTAAACCCCCTTTTTATTCCAAGGGATATTTATCTGTCTGCCCTTTTAACCGAGGGACACTTTTTTGAAATAACCAATGCAATAAGATAAAGATTTGTTCAAGTAGTAAAGTAGTAATGTGATTTGTTAAAGGTGATTCGAAAGAAATATCTGAAACATGTAAGCCTCGGGACACTCTTTTTCAAATAACCAATGCAATAAGATAAAGATTTGTTCAAGTAGTAAAGTAGTAATGTGATTTGTTAAAGGTGATTCTAAAGAAATATCTGAAATATGTAAGCCTCGGGACACTTTTTTTCAAATAACCAATGCAATAAGATAAGATTTGTTCAAGTAGTAAAGTAGTAATGTGATTTGTTAAAGGTGATTCGAAAGAAATATCTGAAACATGTAAGCCTCGGGACACTCTTTTTCAAATAACCAATGCATATTGTTTAGCTCACTCATTGAACCTATAAAGATTTGTTCATTCTAAAATTCCTTCAATAGTTTAATTTTCTTTGCACAATAATCCCCATCTAAAATATTTAAAAACAAAACATTTGAATCTTTATATTTTTTTAAGATACCCCTTTTGTGCCATTACGAAATGATAAACTTCTCTTAATGCTCTTGTTTGACCACCTCCTGAGCCACAGGTTTTTAAGCCACGCCCACTTTTCCCAAAGCCCCGCCCACTTTGTATGAGATTTTTTATAAGCCCCGTCCACTTTTCATGCGGTATTCCCATAAGCCATGCCCACTTTTCTTAAGCCCCGCCCATTTTTCCTAAGCCCCACCTACTCTTACATCATTTCCAGTTCATCTCTGACTCACAAAGAAATCACCAGAAAATTCAAGAATGTTATGCTTTTGAAAAATTTGCCTGGGCTTGCCCAGGGAATTTCCAAAGGAAACCACACCCACCAGTCTTTCCCTATAAAAGCCTCAAGCCCAGGCTCCATTTTAAACATATTTTTTGCTGGCAATGGTGTGCTGTGTGCTTGCCTGGAGATCGACGACTTGTATGGAACAAAACCTTCAAGTTGATGAACTGGATTCAAACCTCTTATCCATTGAGGTAAGATTTTATTTCCCTATTTTCAGTTTGATTTAAGCATCGACTCATTTAATAATTAAATAACTGAATTAATACATTATTATTTTCTCTCACAGGAAATTGTATCTGAAAATACCGATTTTGCCACAACTTGGGGTGAAATTGTTAGCTTGGTTGAAGACCTTGTGAGCGACCAAGACCCAGAGAATGAGCTAGGCCTTGAGTGGGATGACTCTGGGGTTCCTTGGAGATCGACTACTTGTATGGAACTAAACCTTCAAGTTGATGAACTGGATTCAAACCTCTTATCTGTTGAAGTAAGATTTAATTTTCCTATTTTCAAAGTTTGATTGAAGCATTCTCATTTAATAATTAAATCACTTAATTAATACATTATTATTTTCTCTCACAGGAAATTGTATCTGAAATACGAAATGAAAATACTGCTTTTGCCACAACTTGGGGCGAAATTGTTGGCTTGGTTGAAGACCTTATGAGCGACCAAGACCCACAGAACGAGTTCGTCCTTGATGACCCAACCAAAGAGTTATACCTTGGAGACCAGCAAAGTCCTGAAAAAGAGTTTTGCAACATTAGTACTCATTGTGAGTTATCAAGACAATACCCCCTGAACAAGTTATACCTTGATGAGCCAGAATACAAGTTTTACCTTGGAGACTCACAAATTTCAGACATTTTTAAAAATGGAGTTTTCCTTGATGATCCACAGTTGTACTATGTGAGATCTATCACTGAAACCCATAAAAATTGGAAAAATGGAGATTTCCTTGATGATCCACAGTTATACTATGTGAGATCTATCACTGAAACCCATAAAAATTGGAAAAATGGAGATTTCCTTGATGATCCACAGTTATACTATGCGAGATCTATCACCGAAACCCACAATATTTCTGGAAATTGTGATTCTACCTTGGAGTCTTGGATAGATGGTTATATTTTTGGAGACTTGAAATGTGGGTTCTGGCTTTGATAACTTACAATGTGATATGTATCTTGGAAACTCAACAGGAATGTGGTTATACCTGGGAGACTTGGAAAGTTGGGTTTATTTTGGAGACTTGAAATGCTACCACTCTTTGAGATCTAAACCTGTCAAGAAAGTTCTTACTCCCCTTTCTATGTCATCAAACCTGAAAGCCTTAAAAGACAGAAGTGGAAGAAGAGAAAAAAACATAAAAAATATATATTGTTTGTTCTGGGAAGAAAGTGCAGGCTGACTCCCCCTTTCTACATCATCAAACCTGAAAGCCTTAAAAGACAGAATTGGAAGAAGAGAAAAAAAACGAAAAAATGTATATCGGTGGAAATCTCATTTTGAAAAAGACATTGTGTTGGGCGAGGGTTGGGGGGTTGGGGTTGAGATTTTGAATGTGAGGGTTGGGGTTAAGATTTTGAATGTGAGGGTTGGGACACACACACACACACACACACACACACACACACACACACACACACACACACACACACACACACACACACACACACACACACACACACACACACACACACACACCAACAAACAAAAGTTAAGCCTTGACTATTCAGTTGAGGATTCTGTGTTTGGGGTTCACAGATCTAAGAACGTCCCCCTTCACACACATATACTGTTGTACACCTCGGACTTGGCCCTCGAGTGTCCACAACGGTGGATAGTAGGAGGGAGTGAAGGACCAACCCATTGCTCCCATGGGTATCATCTGCTTAGTTTTGTCTTTTGTAATTCCTGTGAATAAAATGAACCTAAAATCTCTTCCCCTTCTAAATCGTATATCTTATAAGTCCAAGGAACCATATCTATTACATAAACAATTTTTAAAAGTTCGTTCGTCCATCGTTTAATATAACCTTTTCTCAAAATGAGAATTCCACCTATATATTCTTACGATATCACCAACTTTGACCTGAGGTTTTCTGATATTAATCTCTTTTTCATATTTTAATTTTGTAAATGTTTGTGATGGTTTCATATTTGTTGACGTGTGATTCGTGTCATTATACTTATCCACAATATCTTGAATAAAAGATGACCATTGTTGTGAACCGAGTTCTGTGAATTTTTTATATAGTCTCTCTTTTAAGGGACGATTAAAACGTTCAACAACAACAGCCTTCCCTTCATTAAAGCTACTGTATAATGTAATACTGTTATTTTTTAGAAAATTCATAAATGTCTTTTTATAAAACTCTACCCTCATCAGTCCACAATTTTTTAGGTTTTATCTTACTTTTATGAAATATCTGTTGAAAGGCTAACATAAGAGTATTACCTGTTTTGTTTTTTAAAGGGACAACCCATGCGTAACTACTCCTCAAATCAATAACGGTTAAAGCATACTTGTACCCCTTATCATTATTGAGTTCAATCAAATCAGTGGACCAGATATAATCAACTTCCTTGGAATAAACCTTCCTTCTATGAAACTTTGTGAATATTGGTTTATGTAATTCATCAGCTAATTGCTCTTCAGTCTTATTGACATCATTAGAGCCCATAAGTTTTTTGAATTTCCAAGTCCCAGTTTCAATTCAGCACTGATCATCTTCTTCATGATGAACCGATCAACTTTTTCTCTCAAGGTTGGATTTTGTATCAGAGACAAATTATACAACATTTCTCTATCGGCTTCATGCTTTTCTTCCAAAGTTGTGGTATTCCCATAATCAATATCGTGTCTCATGCACACTTCATCAACTCTATTGATGGGTTTACTCCATGATTTAGGATTGTCTGCCTCATCTAATCTTTTATCCAAGTTTGTGCCTGGACCACAGAAAGAATACCCTGGTAGATGTAATTCCCCTGGTATTCCAGTCGTAAATTTACTTCCTGATAAAAACTTTTGTATATCTCCCCCACGTTTGTGTTTGGAGATGAATTTACTCTTTTTCGAGCCACACACCGAACATATACCTTTTTGTCTAACCCTGTCATTTTTACTTTTAAAATATGAGATATTTTTAGTATTAGTGTTCTTTTTACATTTGAAACAATAACTCATTTATTTATGAGAAAAATTCCGACAGAGTGTGAAAACCTTTTTAGTTTTCAGCATGCACATTTGAATCAGAATTTTTAAAACATAAAGAATCCTAAGAAATGTCTTCACTCTCTCCTCCATTTATTTAAGAAAAAAAATGTAAAATTTTAATGAAAGTCAATCACACCAAGGAAAACGATGTTAATAGTCTTGACGCAAATATTTCTAATAGACGTCAATACATTGTTTTCCTCCTCGGTGCGTTGAGATTTATTTATTTTCTGGAATACCCCTAATCTTTTTTCTAATCTCACTGGATTCCATATTTTTATATTTATTTATTCTCTCTTTCCTCCCTCTCCCTCTCCTCCTTCTCTCTCTCTTCTCCCTCTCCTTCTCTTTCTTCTCTCTTTCCTCCTTCTCTCTCTTCTCCTTTTCCTCCTCTTCCCTCTCTTCTTCAACTCCTTCCTCATCCCTTACTATCCTTGAATCACTTACACCCCATAGAATATCATACATATATTCATCAGGATTTCTTGTTATTCCTGTATCCAAAATAATTTTTTTTTACAACAGGAAACCAATAAAATTTATTTTGAATTTCTAAAAGAGCCTTACCTTTTCTTAACTTTATAATTTTTTCATTATTTAACATTATAATTCAATCCAAAGTTGTTGGTTTATCAACATCAGCATAATGCCAATCTTTTATTGAAAATACCTCATTCTTATGTTGTAGAACATATTAAAATACCGAATACCCTTTTCTTGAAGGTATGCTTGGACACAGAAATGATAATTTTCTTGAAGCCTTCTTGCTGTCATTTATGTATTAGAAATATATGTTAGAATAATATTATGGCACGAAACACCTCCCCATCTTCCCATAGTTAAATCATTTTGTATTTCCTTACTTATTATATATAATCCTGTTTTTTCTGTTTTCATGATATAAACTATGGCAAAACCATTATTATATTTACCCTTATTAAATTATTTTATTTGTTGTTTTATAATCGTGCTTCCACAAAACTCATTCTTGATACCAAGTGGATAATATTCTTCCTTACGAGACTGATTTAATTGTTCCAGGTCTTCTAGGTCAATTTTAAATGACCAATTATACCGTAAATCATTAATATCATACCCCCATTGTTCTATTCTCATACAAACGATACGCCCTTCTTTATAAAAATTTATTTTAATTCGAACTGTGAATTCTGTATGACCTGGAGATAAAATCAACACTTCTGTATCTTTGCAATACACGGCCGTTTTATTTTAGGATATATATTGTGATAAATCGCTTAATCTCACCAAGTCATTCGCGTCAGTCAGGCTTGGATAATTTTTTAATTTATAAGCATTTTCCACATTAATATTTTTGGTTATTTATATTTATGTCGTTCAGCCTGTGCCTTTGTGTAATAATTTGATAAATCAATATCCAGTTCTTGGGATACACCAAAGATAGAACCATCTTAACCAACATAAGTCATTTATATTAGATTAAAAATAATGTCATAAATTTTTTTATTTTTGTTGAGTTGAAATAGCACATATAGACATAATTGAACACAACACTTGGAATTTTATTCTTGAACTTGAAATGTTTGATAAACACCATTCTGTAAGAATTTTATGACTTTAACAGGTGGTGGAAGACCAAAACTATCAAAATAATATTTGTCTTGAGTATTAAAAATACAAACCCAATGAGAACCGCTCCCATTATTATCTTCTAAGTTCATAATAATATTCTTTGTATGTTTAGGCACATTTGTTAATTCATCTCTTTTCCAAATAACCACATGATGAATTTTTAATTCATTACAATATTTGACAAATTGTAAATTTGATGTTGTATTCTTTCCAAATTCTTTAAACCACTCATCAATGCTCATTTATTTATTAGAAAGATATAATCCATTACACTCTTCTTCTTCTTCTTCTTCTTCTTCTTCTTCTTCTTCTTCTTCTTCTTCTTCTTCTTCTTCTTCTTCTTCTTCTTCTTCTTCTTCTTCTTCTTCTTCTTCTTCTTTCGGCTGCTCCCGTTAGGGGTCGCCACAGCGGATCATCCGTATGATCCGCATAGTGATTTGGCACAGGTTTTACGCCGGATGCCCTTACTGACGCAACCCTGGTCGCCTCTTACAACACAGGGATATGGTACACCTATTTTAACTGGGGTATACACCGGCCCAGTACACTGGTACTCATTTCGCCGACCTCGGAAGGATGACAGGCTGAGTCAACCCCCTGGTGTATTAATTCAGTGGCCCAACGGGGCTTGAACTCAGGACCTTTTGGATCCCAAGCCGCTGCCCTAACCACTGCGTCAACACCAGGCTATATATAATCCATTACCTCTCTTCGTTAATTTTTCACCTGCTTGTGCGATCGAAAAAAGCATATCTCCAACAAACAATCTCGCTTTATCAGGCAGACCTTCAAGTTTTTCAGCAAAATCTACAATTACACCACTTCCACTAATTTGTTTCTCCAACTCTTTGTTATGTCTTTCCAATTATTTTTGAGCCTGGAGTTGAGCCTTCCTTTCGTTGGCAATTTTCACCGCTGTTGAAATACCACCTGTCAATGCTCCAACCACACTTAAACCAGCAAATAAAGGAATTCGAAATGGGAGAAATCCTCCACTCGTCTCTCTTCTTGAATATTTTTTCAACATTAGTTTTGTCATTTTAATTTTAAGTGAGCCAGTATCATTCAAGATTTTAACCTGTTCTCTTGTGAGCAAAACATCAATTCTTACTGCTCCTTTTCTCTGAATTGTATTCACGTTAATCGTACAAGGCTTTTGATTTTGAACACAAGATGATAGTTTATGAAGATTGATTTGATTAACATATACCCCAGTTGGTACTTTTCCACTCATTTATTTAACAAAAAATTATGTGAGACTAATCATAACACCAGTATCTAAATTAATCTGCAATTCTGTTTCTTCCAAAAGCAAACAATATGTATCAACTTCTTCACTCTCTCCTCTTTCAATGTATAGGGAAGTATCCACTCGATTAGATTTTATAGTTTCATTTTGAGCTGCTCAGGTCAAACGCATAGATTGTATACAAACTTTTAAATGCTGTCATATCCAAAATAGTTCTTTATTTCCATTACTCTCACACACCTTTTGGTAAGACTTGTATGCTTCAGCAAAATCATTTTTTTCCCAATTAATTTCCAATCTATCTCGTCGATAAAATTTTCCATCAAGAGAAACACGAAGTTGTTTCACCTTAGCTTTATCACTCAATGCATTATTCTTATCAGTCGCAGTATGACCATCTGGCTTTTACAAAATGATCCACAGATATCGTGGCTTTCCTTCCAGAACACCCAAATTCCACATGTAAGTGGTTTGGTTGAGTTTAACGTGTTGACATCTTCTTTTGAGGTATGATACACTGAGTGGTTTCTTTGAGTTAAGTCTTCTGTTCAACATCTCTTCTGTTTTAAGATTAGGAGTATATTCACTAATATACCAACTCATTTCATCAGTTACAAATTTATTCCAATCACCAAAAGCACGAGCAACTCCAAAAAGTAATCTATTTTCAGAATCATTCCTTTGGAGTTGAAATCTAATTTTAAGACCATACAGAACTTTATCATGATCACAAAATCCAAATATACCTTTAAGAGGAACTGCCACAGTAAAACTATTAACTGCTTTTGTATCATCATTATACGCTCCTTTCCTTTGAGTATATCCAGGGTCTGTGGTTGTTCCCGTTGACATATCAGGAATAAAACCTTCGACAGACCCCTTTCCTATTCTATCACTTAATGTATAGAGTGTAAATTTCATCATTTCAGATACAGCAGAGACATAATCAACCGCTTCAACTTCTTGTGTTCCAATGTACAAACGGACACTATCAAACATTTTCCAGAAGAAATCATTTACAAGTGTTGCGTTTGTGTTATTCCCAGCCTTATTGAATTTAAATTTACACAACAAGAAACGTTCGGATAGATTTAAATAGATTTGTTGATTATTTATTTCAAAACTTTTTGTACCATTTTCATTCCAGTCTGTTCCAGTTCTTGCATTTACCTTGAAGTAATCTTTTTTCGTGGAGTTTGAGATGATAATAGTATCATCCAAATCATAGATACTATCAATTGCTTCCATACTTGCATTTATTTAGGAAAAAAGATGTTAAAACTTTTGAAACCCTGACCCAAGTATTTGAATTATTTTCTGTCGTTCTTGGGGGGACAACTGAGTTTTGCCTTTCTTAATTTCTTTAATTGCTCGTAATTTATGAGATTCCTTTTGGGCATCTTTAATGCTTTTTACAGCACCTGCTACATTTCCCACAGCAGAAGCAGTTGAACCCATTAGGTCTTTATGTTCAAGAATAGTTGAACCAATACCCATTAGAGTATCAATTATCCCATCTCCTCTAAATTGATGTCCAACACCTCTTTGTCTCTTAGGTTTATAGTATCCTCTACCAAGATACATACCTTCACCCTTGTAGTATGGGGAAAGGAATATCCCTTCCCCTGTAATTATTTTAAATTTTCCCAACTCGTGTTTCCTCACAATAACCATTGTATTTATTTATTGGAAAACTTCACGTAGGTGAATTCTGATGGATATAACTTCCCCATTATAAGAAATCATACGATTATCTTGGTCGGTTGTCCTAAAATTTACTCTGTGTATGTTTTTTCCTGACACAGGGAGATAAACCAAATTTTTGGGTTCCATATTGAATTTATGACCAATTGGGGTTGAGTATGCACTGAATGAAAATATTGTATTTGTTTTTATTCCATCATTATAAGCACCATCAATCAAATCACAGTGAATTAATACCGAGTTTATTCCTGAGGATATTTGAATGACATTATCACTGTAAAACGTCCCATTAATCTTTTTCAATTTCAAACGTTTCAATCTTTTTTTGAGGAGAAACCCAATAACTCTAAATGAATTATCAATTGTGAAATCTACCTTGTCGTTATTTTTAAGTTTAATCGTTGATTTTGAAGTATGTTTTTGAATGTCTATAACAATATTTTTTGGTTCATCACCCTGTTCTTTCATATGACGAGCAATTTCGGAAGATATTTGAGAAATCTCATATGCTCCGGGTGAGACTGTTATCGTTTTGTATCCACTTCCCGGATTATAACTGAACTTGTCATTTTCTCGATTATATTAAATAAGGTATGATAAGTTTCCATGGACAATAAAGATGCGTCATATTCTTTTGTTGTGTCAAGTTGTAGTGGGTATGGGAATGAAGATGTGTGGTCGCTTGTTGTGAAATTGAAACTAAGGATTGTGCTTCTCATCTTATTTAATATGAGATAAAATGTCTTCATATTGATATTTATTAATTATTTTCATGTTCATCAACTGGTCTAAAATGGCTGATGCTTCATTAAAACAATTGTTATTTCCAGCCTTCTGACTGCCGAACAACAATAACAGTCTATTAACTAATTGTGATGGGTCATTTGGAAGAAAACTAACACCTGAACCAAGGATACTTAAAGCCTGAATAATGTGTTTCTCCTTCTCATTCTTCCTACTTTTACCAGAAAGAATAACCTTATAATTTAGAGTGTTCAGCAAATCAATATATACTCTATCATCATTATTTTCCATATCCAATGGTTTATCAATATACTTTGATTCATCCCTCACAGTTGAACCTTGTCTTCCATCTTTTGTGAGAAGAAACATTAATCTTGGAGTTAGTTTAACAGGGGGTTGAGCAGAACCCAAGAACCTTAATTCATCATTAAATATCAATACCTTTTCTTGAACAAGATGAAATATTGCTGGTTGTTCTGTTGGAATGAGTCCTGTTTGGTTTTTGAATCCGCTGAATATTCATTGTTTTGAAGAGCATTCACAATATAATCAGGGGGTCGATTCATCTCTTCCAGTTGTTGAAATAATCCTTCATCATCATATTCTAATTCTCCTCTCTGCTCTAATTCTTCCTCCGTCATTTGACTGAAATATTTTAACATTTGGAGCTTTCTTGGAGTATATTTTATTGTGGGAACTGTGGAAACATCTATAATTTTTTCTTGGGAAGTTTATAAAAGTGGTTTAAAAAATTTCTCTTGTTTTCTTTCAAATGCTTCTTCACCCGTTAGTTTTTGTCTGCGTTTCTTCTTTATGTCTCCCTGTTGTTTTACAACTTTTGAAACCAACTATTGATGTTCCTTAAATCTTCTTGCTCTTTCTTTTGCATCCATTTATTTCTTGGAAAATATCATTTAATGAATTGTAAAGATCAACAGGGAAATTTTCCTTTTCTTCATCATCCAAGTAGATGTGTTCAAATAAATCCTTTTCTTTAAATATTTCATCAAATTCTTTATTAACATTAATACGAGTTGTAATTTCTTCTTCACTAATACTTGCATCTCTGCTTTTCATACGTTTGCGTTGAGTTTCTTCATCAACATCAAAACCGAATGATAAAATCTTCACTCTGCTCAGATGTTTAATAATTTGTCTCGTTCCTTCTGGATTAGTTTATAACATCCCAAGATCACCAGATTTTAGTTTCCTTAACTCACTCTTACAATGTGAATATTTTGTTGTACCAAGAGAAACCTCCTCAAATATTTGACCTTCATTCCTCAATCACATATGTTCCTCCACTGAAATATAGTGATAATCTTCACCTTTTACTTCTCCAGGTCTTATTACTCTAGTTGTTGTTGATACAATGCGTATCACGGGGTGTTTTTAAAGTAACTTTACAATATTCTCATTTGTACTACACAAGAACATTGTTTTATGAAAGTTTTTTCCAGAAGCAGATTTACCCACAAGATTTATAATAATAGTTGTCATTTATACATGTAATTGTTTATAAAACGAAAAATATATCTCTTAAGATCTCATCTTGTTTCACAACAATATATTTATATTTTTCAGTCGTGTGCTTCATGTAATCACCAAATTCCTTTTTATTTCATAATGTAGAACAATTATCTCTCCAAAAAATATTTATATCTTTTGAATTTAACTTGAATAAAATAAAAGTATTAGCATTGTTTCTGATGGAACGACGAGGAAGTTGAAAGTACGATTGACTAAGATAAATACAATTACAAGAATGTCTCCCTCTTGTGTGGTAGCTGTCCATTACCGTATGGTTTTTCTCATTAACACAATCATCAAAGATAACGAGGTTCTTTTTTGATTTATCCAAATCTTGGGGAGATGGTATATCATCCGTATTATCACTAAGAATACAAGTTATCGGTTTTGATTTCTTTTTACATCTCTGTGTATCACAAAATAGTTGAATTATATCTTCAATGTTATCATCATTTTGGTTTTTTTGAAGTTTAAATAAACCGATTATATCTTCTTTTTGAAGACCAGCATTAAAACCTTGTGAGAGTAGTTGATACTCTGGTTGAAAACTCGACTTTGTGAAAATTATTAAATTATCATAATCTAAAAAGTTGGGCGTCAGGAGTATCTTCAAAAGTAAGCAGGTTTTTCCACATCCGCTTGAACCAACTATGAGACATCTTAATGAATTTGGAAGATTTTTATGATTGTTAAATTTTATCTTATTTTCCCAAATGGGTAAAAAATCATTCATTTATATATTTGGAAAACAGGTTATTTAATTTATTATTGGCTTTTTTAGAAACTCTAGAATTTTATCCCAAGTTCAGGTTTAATTTCAAGATAATCCATTATTTTATTTATGCAATATCTTGTGTTGATATTTCCCTGAAAATCACATCCATGAATAATATATCACAACAATCCTTTGAACATTTCTCTAATACGTTCAGTTTCTTCCCTTATAAGGAAAGGTGTGTTGTCACCCTCATACTTTACATTCATTTCTCTAATCAATCTTGTAAAGTAATTCATTTTTGGTGTAAATCTAAAAGAATTATTTTCCTTTTTTAATTTTTTATTGTCATTAATTCGAAGATAATCACAGAATATACATTGTTTATAGGCTTTTGACTCTGTGTTTAATCCCCGTCTTTCACACGCAGGACAATTCTCAAATTTGTCATATGGAGAATCAGGGAAGTTGAGCATATTTATAAAGTAAAACTTTACTTAAAGTGAAATTCATCCATACTTTCAGTTGCATATTGACTCATATTTAATAATATTAGCATCGATATCTATATACTTTTTTTCATTACCAGATTCAACTACAACATTTTTTTATATTAAAGGTAATTTTAAAATGATCCTAAACTACTATTGAACGAAATGTCATTTCACCTGATATATTAACATCCTTTATTTCATCAGGGTTTACATCTTTAGGGTTGTTGAAAAAAATACAAATTTCTCCTTGCATATTACAGATGGTCTTATCTTTTCATTCTAAAGCTTCATCCATAAGATTTTTGTTTTTTGATACTTTTTCTTGTTTCATTGCTTTTTCTCGTTTTGAATATATTACCAGAAGGAGAGAAACTTTTGTTCGAGATACTTTAATTGATGTTCTACCAGATATACTAAAAGCCCTTCCACTGAAGGAAATTGAAGAACTCATCATATCCACCGGAATTGTTTTTATCCAACAGTTGTTATATTTATCTTTGTTCAATTTTACATCCTTGACATATTTCTCAGTATATTTTACAAATGAAGAGATTGATTGAAACTTGTCTTTTGTGTCTTGAAACATTGTATTTATTAAGTGAAAAAAGTTGGAGGATAAAATGGTTTTAAGCACAGATTCACCTATAAATTAAACGAAATTTTCATCAAGAAAATTTTAGTTTAAGCAAAGTTTTATGACATAAATATGATGAATACACCATACTGCGATGTTTGTAATCACAAATATAAATATTATAAAAAACACCTTCAAACCAACAAACATACATCTAATCTATTTCATCAAATATCTTCTCTTGAGTTGGAAAGAAAGCATTGTGATATCTGCTCAAAGGATGTTTTGAAGAGTAGTTATAATCGACATCTTCAATCACAAAAACATAAGAAAAATGAGTTTAAAGTAAAGGGAGACTATTATATTGAAAACACTGATGGGGCATTTAAAGGGCATATAAAAATAAGGATTTTTCATCAATAGCTGAATCAATTGAAATAGTGAAACCTGATATTGAAAACGTTATTAAAAAGACATTAAAAGAAATGAAAACTTTAAAGTTTTATGTGGGAGTGAAAATGAATATGAAAAGATAAGATGAAGAACAAACTCCTTATATGAGAACAGATCTTCATTTTATAACATCATTTCAAGATTTTTTGAATCGTGGGGTTTATGAAGAACTATCAAGACAAGAGGAGGATGTTGATAATATCGTGGTGGGAAGTGGATTTCATATTTAAAAAAATCATCTTTTTAGATATACACATTCTAAAATCAAACCCTCTTAAAGCTTCTTCTTATATTGAATTACCAAAAGAAATAAAACTAAAGAAGGCAGTTGTTAATATGAAGAACAATGATCATAAATGTTTTCTCTGGTCTGTTCTTGCTCACTTACATCCACCAAATTGTAATTCAGAAAGAGTAAAACAATATCTGAAATATGAGAATACCTTGGACATTAAAGATTTTAAATTCCCAATGCCACTATTAATGTATATGGATTAACGGATACAAACAAAGTTCAAATATTAAAAATTTCAAACCACAATTAAAATGAAGAAACACACATTGATCTTTTATATTTTAGTGTTGGAAAGAATTCACATTTTACATACATCAATAATTTATCAAGATTAATCTCTTCTCAGGTATTCAGAACAGCAAACAAAATATATCCTTGTAAGCGATGTCTTAATTCATTTCATACAAAAGAACGATTAGAACAACATTCAAAATATTGTAGTAATCATAAATCAGCTGTAATTACAATGCCTAAACCTGGTGAAAAGATTTTTTTTGAAGATTATTATAAATCTATCATGCACCCATTTGTGATATACGCTGAATTTGAATATATCCTAAAAAAGATAAATACTGCTTCTCCTCATCCAAAAGAATCACATACAAATAAATATGAAAAACATATTCCTTGTGGTTTCTGTTATTATATCAAATCATCTATTGGAGAAAAGTACAATAAACTTGAACATTATTGTGGAAAAAAATCTTCACAAGAGTTTGTAAAATAATTAGAAAAGGATTGTATAAGACCAACTAAATTAATGAAAGAAACAAATGAACCGATGAAATTAACCGAAGAAGAAAAATTAGAATTTAGAAAGAACAATATCTGCATATTTGTGAGGAGGAAATTGAGGAGTCTAAAGTTAGGGATCATTGTCATCTTACTGGTAAATATAGAGGTCCCGTTCATTCCTGTTGTAATCTTAATTATAAATTTCCTTCTTTTATTCCAGTCTTTCTTCACAATGGCGCCAACTATGATACACATCTGTTTATAAATGAACTTTCAAAAACACCAGGGAATATTTCTGCCATAACAAACACAAGTCAAAAGTATATTTCATTTACAAAAATGATATTCACAAAACCTTTAACTCGTATTCGGTTTCTAGATTCTTACAAGTTTATGGGAACACCACTTGCCTGCCCAGTATCAAATCGAAGCTCCACGGGGTCTTTTTCCAAATCTTAATTTACTCTTTCCAAAAGAGGAAATTCTAACTTAAGAGGAAATTCAGATTAAATAGAAAATTCAAAGTAAAGAGGAAATTCTAATTAATGAGGAAATTAATGAAGAAATTCTAACTGAAGATGAAATTCTAATTATAAAGAAAATTTAAACAATGAATGAAATTCTAACTGAAGGGGAAATTCTGATTAAAGATGAAATTCTGATTAAAGAGGGAATTCTAACTAGAGAGGAAATTCAAACAAGGAATGAAATTCAAAGTAAAGAGAAAATTCTTACAAGTGAGGGAATTTATCCTTCTGATTATATGGATTCATTTATGAGATTTAAAGAAACACGACTTCCTTCAAAAGAAAGTTTCTATAATAACCTTTATGAAGAAGAAATAAGTGATAAGGAATATAAACACGCACAAGAAATTTGGAATATATTTAAGATAAAGAACCTGGGAGAATATCATGATTTGTATCTAAAAACTGATGTTTTATTGTTAGCTGATGTGTTTGAAGCTTTTAGATCACTCTGTCATAATAAAAATTGTTATGGATTAGATCCTGCCCACTATTTCACAGCTCCTGGTTTAGCTTGGAGTGCAATGTTGAAAATGACAAAACAAGATATAGATTTAATCAGTGATGTAGATATGCTTTTGATGATTGAGAAGTCTAAGAGAGGTGGAATATCACAAGTATGTTCAAAAAGATATGCTAAAGCAAATAATAAATATCTTCCAAATTATGATAGTGAAAAAGATAGTAATTATTTGATGTATTTTGATGCTAATAATTTGTATGGATGAGCAATGTCTCAATCTCTGCCTTCTGGTAAATTACAGTGGGTGGAAGAAAAGGATTATGAAAAGGCTTTGATGAATATTGTTATTTATTCTCAAGAGGAATTGAATGAGGAAGAAGAAGGTTATTATTTTGAAGTTGATTTGAGGTACCCAAGTGATCTTCATAATAAGCATAAAGACCTTCCTTTTGCATGTGAGAAAGAAACCCCAAAGAAAGAATGGTTGAGTGATTATCATAAAAGTTTTAATATTCAAGGCAAATCAACAGAAAAGTTATTAACAACATTCTGTGATAAAGAGGGATATGTTTTGCATCAGAGAAGCTTAAAACAGTTTTTGAGAGAAGGATTGAGAGTAACTAAAATTCATAGAGTTTTAAAATTTAAACAAAGTCCTTGGATGAAAAAGTATATTAAATTCAACACAGATATGAGAACAAATACAAAAGTAAAATTTGAAGGGGAATTCTATAAATTGATGAATAATGCTGTCTTTGGAAAGACAATGGAGAATGTTAGAAACAGGCAAAACATCAGATTTGCAACATCTTGGAAAGAAGCTTCTAGATTGATAAATAAACCAAGTTTTAAGAGAGAAGTGGTTTTTTTCAGAGAACTTTTCTGCTATTCATATGGAAAAGAAAAGTATTGTAATGGATAAACCAATTTATATTGGAACAGCAGTTCTTGATTTATCAAAGATATTGATGTTTGATTATTTGTACAATGGCTTAAAGAAAGAGTGTGGTGAAAATGTTTCATTGTTGTATATGGACACTGATAGTTTTATCCTAGATATAAAAACTGATGATGTTTTTAAAGATATGAAGAAAAATATTGGAGTATATGATACAAGTAATTTTACTAAGAAGAGTGACTTATTTTCAAAAAAGAATGAAAAGGTTATTGGTAAGTTTAAGGATGAGTTGGGTGGAAAAGTCATGAGTGAGTTTATTGGATTGAGAGCAAAGGCATATGCTTATAAATATGGTGATCAGATTGATAAGAGGTTAAAGGGAATAAAGAAATATGTAATAAAGAAATCAATAACTTTTAGAAATTATTATAATTGTTTGATGAATAAGAAAGAAGAATATAGGAAAATGAATACAATAGGAAGTTATAAACATAACATATATAGTGAAGAAGTAAATAAAAAGGCATTTGGAGCCTTTGATGATAAGAGATTTATTTTAGATAATGGAATAGATTGTGTGCCATATGGATATTGTATGATAGAGTGTATAGAATAGATTGTGTTTTAATGATGGGAAGATGGGTTCTGGTTTTTTAAGGGCGACCGCCGCATTTTTTCACAATATATAAATGGTCAAACCAAGTATTAATCAAACTAAAGAGTGGAGAAAATCTCAGTCTTGGTATATAAATGGAAAACATAATGAATGTGAAAAATATCAAATAAGTCTTATTGAAAAATAACTAAAACAAAGGTAAATAAAACAAATAAGCGAATCAATTAAAAAACTAGTAAGTTGGAGGATGTAAAGAAAAAAATTAATATCCTTGAATGGACTGAAAACTTTGATGGTTATCAATTGAACAATGAAAAAACAATTTACTATAATCTCAAAATGATATGTGGCTTAGGAGGTGGTCAAACAAGAGCATAAAGAGAAGTTTATCATTTCGTAATGGCACAAAAGGGGTATGTTAAAAAATATAAAGATTCAAATGTTTTGTTTTTAAATATTTTAAATGGGGATTATTGTGCAAAGAAAATAAAACTATTGAAGGAATTTGAGAATGAACAAATCTTTATAGGTTCAATGAGTGAGCTTAACAATATGCATTGGTTATTTGAAAAAGAGTGTCCCGAGGCTTACATGTTTCAGATATTTCTTTAGAATCACCTTTAACAAATCACATTACTACTTTACTACTTCAGCAAATCTTTATCTTATTGCATTGGTTATTTGAAAAAAAGTGTCCCTAGGTTAAAAGGGCAGACAAATGAATATCCCTTGGGATAAAAAGGGGGTTTACTTTTTAGGGAAAAAAATATGAATCGCTGAATATACCCCATTAATTTACATGGGAAAAAGTGAGCCAGAATCAGTATATTCACCCTACTAATAATCATATTAAAGATGTGAAATTTATGACAATGCAGAGCAAGCAGATTGTGGACAATGAGAACTTCTGGCAAAGCAATAATATTGCACCTTATTATTTTGTGAATTCAACAGTTGCACCAGAGTAGGAATACGTGACTATTTGTATCTCTGAGTTCAAACTTGGGGGATGTGGATCTGGTGTGAGTTTCTGGTGTGAGACTAATAAGGGCTATTTATCATCACTTTGACTTTGTCCTTTCACATTTTGACCCAATTTTTCATTATTTTCTTTATCGTCACCTAATAAAGGTTTGTTGAAAATTTGATGATAAAAGCTAAAATGGAAAGAAAAAGTTATGGCTTGGACAGAG
>NC_140978.1:36300343-36322843 GCF_056783735.1 Eptatretus burgeri | reverse complement strand
GGGGGCCGATTGGCTCGATCGCGGTGAGACCGAAAGGTCCACCCGTGACTGGTTCCCGGCGTTAGTCCGAGAGGGTCACGACTGGATTGTCCGTCCGGTGGGCGACGTGCCGCGATTCGAGTTACGTGGCCGTTCGCACGCCGGCGGGCGCGAATCCGCGACACTGGTGTCAGGAGTGGGATATAAACTCATCGCCCTCCTCGCGGCACTGGTAACGGAGAACGGGAAAACGGGCTCTCCTGTCTCCGGCTAAATTCACGGGAATCAGTCCAGGGGTGAGAGAAGCGACCCCCGATTCCCTCCAAATTACGAGCGAGCTAAATTAACCCTTTAAGAGAAGTAAGATGGCGTCTCAAGGCGAGCGGGAGCCGGGGGTATTAGGTATGTGTCGTCATGTAGGATCCATGGCCCAGGTCGGTTCTTTTTATAATTATAACCCCACCACTAACTGTGGTCAGTGGGAGCGGCTTGAGCACGAACTTTGCCGGCAAACGGAGTCGCACAATGGCAGCGCGATCGCACCTCAGTGCAGCACGGAGCGGGCTGATATTAATGGCACAGCACGAGGCGTGAGCTCCCAGTCACCGGTTCAAGGCACGTGGTCACGGCATGTGCCATGGCAGGCGTGGCAGGATGACTATGCGAGCATTGGCAGGCTTCAGGCACAATTGGGGGATGTCTTGGAAAAGGTGAAGCGTTATGAAGAATATATCGAGGAGGTGCAACGTGGAGTGGACGAGTCACAACGGCACGCAGACGCGCTTCAGAAAAATTACGTGTACGGGGGGACACAGCGATTGGACGATTTACTGGAACAAATTCGGTGGCAAAAACATGACTTGGCCAATAGAGTCGACAAATTACGTGGGAAAAAGAATTTGGTAGTGTTTTATACCCGTCAGTTGGAATATGCGAAGAGCAAACTGAACAAAAGAATAGAGGAACAGCAGATTGGTATCTCCCAGGAAAGGAAACAATGGGAGGAAGAATGGAAAACAGAGCTCGAAAAGAAACAAAAGGAGCACGACTTGGAAGTAAAACAATTAATGGAAAAATTATTGGAGCAAGCAAGGCGGTTCAAAGAACTGGAGGGGAGAGTGAGGGAAATACAGTTGGAAGAGAAAAAATGTGAACACGATGGGGAGTTGGAACAATTGAAGGAAGAGATAAGAACAGGCAATCAGGAAAGAGAAAGCCTAGAATGGAAGATAAAAAGAGGAGAGAGACAGCTCGAGGAAAGGGCGGAGGAATTGCTGGAAAAGTCAGAACAGTTCGAAGAACTGCAGGGAGAATTGAGGGAGGAAGGAGAAAGGAAAACAAAGCTCGAAAAGGAAAAACGCGAACAAGATGGAGAATTGGAACTACTGAAGCGAGAGGTAAGGGCAAGCCAGTTTAAAAGAGAAATCCTGGAAGGGGAGATTAGAATGGGAAAGGAATGGCAGAAAAAACTAAATGAATACAGTAAAAAAAGGGACGAATTGAGGAGGGAAGCGGTGGAAAGAAGAGATGAAATGAGTGAAGAAGCACGCAAATTGGGAAAGGAATTGGAAACAAAAACTTCTGAGATACTGAAACACGAAAACAAAGAAAGAGGATTACAAGACGAACTGAGGATGTTAAAAGAGGAAAGGAAGAGAACAGAGAATGAAACTTTAAGGAACCACACTGAGCAGATTGAACAATTAGAAGCCAAAGCAAAGTCGGAGTGTGCAGAGATGAGAAAGGAATTGGAAAAGAAAGTTTCTGAGTTGCAGAAACACCAGAACAAAGAGAGGGAACTACAAAACGAACTGAGAGTGTTAAAAGAGGAAAGGAAGAGAACGGAAAATGAAACTTTAAGAAACCACACTGTACAGATCGAACAGCTGGAAGCGAAGGCCAGATTAAAGAATGAGGAACAAGAAAGGGTACTGAAAGAACAAGGAATGAGACAGGAGAAGGAAATCAGCCAACTGAAGGAAACCACGAGATTGCAGAATGAGATGCAAAAAAGAGTAATGAAGGAAGAACAAATCAGACAGGAGAAGGAAGTCAGCCAACTGAAAGAAATAACGAGATTGCAGAATGAGGAACAAGGGAGACAGTGGAATAGGAAATACAAAGAACAAGGAATGAGACAGGAGAAAGAAATCCGTCAATTGAAGGAAACGATGAGATTGCAGAACGAGGAACAAGAGAGACAGTGGAATAAAAAACTGAAAGAGTATGAATTTGAAACTGAACGACAAAAGGAAAAAAATAGGTTGGAATACGAGGAGAAGTTGAAGGAGCAAGGAATGAAGCAGGAAGGAGAAATCAGGAGATTGAAGGACACAAGGAGATTGGAGAGGGAAGAACGAGAGGAACAATGGAATAGAAAACAAAAAGAACATGAATCTGAGGTTGACCAATTGAAAGAAAAGCTGAGGCTGGAGTACGAGGAGATAGACAAAGAACAGCGAATGAAACACAAAGTGGAGATGAACCAAATGAAGAAAACCATGAAACTGGATAAGGAAAGACAGGAGAGGAAACGAGGAAGAGTAATTAGACAGCAGCAAATGAAACACAAAAAGGAGATTAACCAAATGAAGAAAACCATGAACCTGGAGAAGGAAGGACAGGAGAGGAAACGAGGAAGAGTAGTGAGAGAACAGCGAATGAAACACAGGAAGGAAATGAGCCAATTGAAAGAAACGATGAGATTGGAAAACAAAGAGCAGAAGGAACAGTGGGAGAGAAAACAACAACTATATGAGTGTGAAATTGAACAACTAAAACGGAGAGCGAGATTGGAGTCAACGGAGATTGAGGAGCTCCGGAGGGAGAACGAACAGCTAATGGGGCTCAGAGAGAAAGAACGACTCAGATGGGAAGGAAAAAGGAACCAGGAAGAGACAGAAATAAGGAACAAGGAGAGAAAATGTATAGAGACACGGGAGACAAGAGACGAGGTGAAAGTAATTGGGAGGGAGAGAAAAGAACAATTAAGACTGAAAGCAAGGATGAGGTATGCGGAGATCGTGAAAGAGCAAGGAGTGAAAAACAGGGAAGGACGGGAGTGACTTAAAGAGAAAGCAAGGTTGACCTACATAAAGATAAGGGAAAGACGCCAGAAAGAAGCGGAGACTAATAGACAGGAGGGGACAACAGAAACTTATAAATGTATAGAGACACGGGAGACAGAAAAAATAGAGGAGAGACTGCATGAATTGGACAAGGTTAGAGACGAACACACACACACAGAGGTAGTGGAGGACGATGAGGTTGAGCTGGCGGACCGTGCAGGGACCCGGTGCGAGCAGCGGGATAGCCTCCTCCAGGAACGAGGGGAGCGAGTATGCCCCCTTGAGGCGAGTCACGACCAGGTGGGTTCGGTCGTGCTTTGCGAGGTTGAGGGGACGAGTGCTGCGGACGGGTGCACGGAGAGCTTGGGGGGGTATAGAGGCCCCGGAGACCCTTGTGGGGACACGACTCCCCAGTGTAGTTGTCCCTGTGTGTGTGGTGCAAGGTGTGAGTGCGTCCCCGTGTGTGGAAGCGACCCCGTGTGTGAGTGGTGTGGTGGCGATGGTGCCAGAGTACGTGCTTCCCAGCACGCCGTGTGTGGATGAGGCACCATGTGTGAGTGAGGCCGTGTGTGTGGATGAAACGGCCAGTGTGGATGAGGCACCGCGGGTGAGTGTCCCCGCGTGTGTGAGTGAGGGACGGTGTGTGGATGAGGCACCGCGGATGAGTTCCCCCGTGTGTGTGAGTAGTATGGTTTGTGTGAGTAGTGTAGCATGCGTGAGTGAACGGCCGTGTGCAAGGTCGCTGTGTGCAAGGGAGACCGTGTGTGTGTGAGAGAGCGGTATGTAAGGGAGATGTCGGTTGGCATGCGGGAGCACGCAGCCGCGTCTCCCGGTGTGAATGTAATGGTGAGGTGTGTTAGCGTCGTAACACGCAGGTGTGCGTGGGTCGAATGGCGACGACGGCGACATGTGAGGAAAGAAAGCCGAGTAGCGGCTGTAGTTGTTTCGGGGACCGTGCCGGGTTCACCCAGCAGTGAGCACGAGGTCCGTGCTGTGCAACGCACGAGACCCCCACGTGCTCGCTTGCGAGAGTGAAGTCCCGGTCCGGAAACGCACGCGGTGGATTTGCCGATCCCGCGTACGGACAAAGTTTAGGCAGGATAATGGATTTGGACCGGACGGGTTCTCCACGCGATCGTGTGTGTTAAGCTCCAACGGGCAAAGAACATGTGTTCGTGTGGGGAACCCCTCGAGACGTGGGGCTTGTGTTTTTTTATGCGCACGGTGACGTCATGGCTGCACGCGGGGTTGGAATCCGGCAGGAGGGGTATCCCTGCCGGATGGTACCGTCCAAGGAGGGACGAGGAACACGTGCAGCTGCATGACGTCACGGGCAGGTGCAAAGTGCGCGAGCTCTGAGTTGCCGCGCTGGTGCTGCGCATGAAAATAAAAAAAACAAGCCTCACTTTCGGGTGCACAGGATTCCTGGGCAAGGGGTGGAAGACCCCCTTACCCAGGGCACAGGATGGAAACTAGTTAGGGAGAAGGGTTAGCTTACTTAGACCGACTTCATGGGGCAGGGGTAAGTCCTCATGGAGTCCGTGGAATGGATGAGGTAGAGGGATTTAGTGAGCTTTAGGTTGGGAAATAAAATGATTTATTTGGAGACAGTGACAGACTTGTGGATGTGTAGAGGGGACGTAGCTTAGCTACGTAGGTTAAATGGAACGTGCTATAGTGTAAGGGACGACGTGGGAGCACGAGTTAGTTAGGGGAGGTAGTTCGGAGGATGGCAGAGTTCAGTGGTGAGTGTGTTGAAGAGTTGGTGAGTGAAGTGGAAGCATGTGCTTGGTGAGTGAGTGAGGCCAGCGGTTCTGTGTGTGTGGAGTGAATGGGGAATGCATGGTGCGATGAGTGATTGGGGGGGAGGAGTGACTCCCGCCCAAGGGACCCCGGGGTCAGTATAAAGTGAGTTAGGGGGTTAGTCAAATTGAAAAATGGAGGTCGTTTTGTTGTTGGTGGGTGTGTAGGCTCGAAACCCATTTGGAGGGGTGCAGGAGCCCTGTTGACAGGCTGGGAGCGTGGTGGCGAAAGGTGAGTATCGCTGAGTGGGTACCCCGGGCACCAGGCTCGTCGGCCGCGGTAGGCCAAGGGCCCATGGGGGGCCGGGATAGCGTAGTGGGCACGGGTGCGCCTGCTTGGTGCGGGGGCCCGGGGCACCATTAGCCGCGTGGGCAGTGTTGTGGGCAAGGGTGACCCTCGGAAAGGGGCCTGGGAAGCCAGCCTGCCACGTGTGCGTTTCAGGGGAGGTGCCAGGGGGGGCACTCCCCGGTGTTAGGGAGCTGGTAGGCTCGGAGGCAGTGTAGTGCCCGGGGGTGCCATCGTCGGAGAATCGGCAGAGGGTCGTGCCTGCCAAGGGGAGCCACGTGTCCCAGCCATGAGACCGTGTGAGGGCACGGAGAGAAAATTGGGGGGCGAGGCCCGAAATTGTGAGGACACCAACACAGGCGACGGGAATCTGGGTTGTTAGAACCAATAGTTTAAGCGAGAGGCGCTTGTTGAAAGCCCCGGGGTAGTTTAACAGTTAAATGGTTAGGGTAGATTAGGAGATGTACCCCTCCGCACCATCCATCCCCTCACTGTCGTTGTGGGCTGCTGGACCCACTTTGGTTATAGATCGCCGAACTCTGGGGAGGCCATTCTGAGGCTTCGTTGGGCCTCGACACAGGACGTTAGCTCTCCCTTATTCCCCTCCGGGAAGGGAACGTAGGGGTTGGGAGTAGGCTAGGTGACAGGATAGGTTAGCCGAACAAGGACGATAAAGGGGGTTAGGGGACGATTTATAGTGGGGAAGTAAAAATAAAAACAAAAAAAAAATAAGTGGGGGCTAAATTGGTTTTTCACAAATTAAGGGAGTGGGTATGTACAGTGACAGGCAAAGGCGATAGGTTGGGAGGGAGACAGGTAGGGTAGGTCCGAACCCGCCTTCCAAGTGGCCAGCACCACCGCACTCCCTCCACCAACCTCCACTGAACGGCAAAGGCTGGCCAACTTCATCGGCTAGCCGTGTTTTGCTTCAAGGCGGAGGCCGGCCAACTTCATCGGCAGCTGTTGTGTGCTGCAAGGCCTGTGCCGGCTGGATCGTCTGCAGCTGCTGTGCTGCAAGGCCTGTGCCAGCCCACTTAATCTGCCGGCTGGCTGTTTTTCTTCAAGGCCTGTGCCGGCCCACTTCATCGGCAGCTGTTGTTTTGCTGCAAGGCCTGTGCCGGCTGGATCGTCTGCAGCTGCTGTGCTTCAAGGCCTGTGCCGGCCAGTTCATCTGCCGGCTGTGTTTGCCTGCAGCGGCCTTCTTCTGCGGGCTGTGTTTGCCTGCTACCTTTGCCATGCCATGCCCACTGCCCCTGTTCACCAGCCCCGTTCAATTTTTGCTTTGCCCCCCCCCCCCTGTTCATTTCCATGTGCGCCAGGATCCGCAAGGCAACAGTTTGCAAGCTGCGAGAACTGCCCCGTTGGCAGCTACAACACGGGCCTGCAGTGGCGGCCCGTGCACCGTGTTTGTGTCCATCCATCCATCCGTTGTGTTCATTGCGTGTGCCACTTGAGCTGGCACGGAGACTACGTTTGTGCAGCCCATGCACCGTTGTGGTTCACTGCATTCAGTTCATCCATTCATCCATCCATTCGTTGTGTTCATTGCGTGTGCCACTGAGCTGGCACGGAGACTACGTTTGTGCGGCCCATGCACCGTTGTGGTTCACTGCGTTCAGTTCAAAAGGGAAGGCCTTGGACTGCGTGTGAGCAGCCAGCCACGTTCCCTGTCACCTGCATTGTTTTGAGCCAGAGACTGCATGCGAGCAGCCTGGCTCCCTGCTAACTGCTTTTCTTTTGCAGAGTTCATTGATCCTGGGCCATGGTTTAGTGTAAAATTTGTAAGTTAAGGTTAAGATGTACTGTAAATATGAGTGCGCCCCCGGCATGTTTGTCTTAGCGCCGGCAATTTTATTTAAGTCGTCCGTGTGAGTGAGTTTGTTTAGGTAGTTACTCAGCCCTTAGGTTATTTATTTTGGGGACACGAATACCATGAATGTCGCACTCAGGGATCCGTGGGTAAAATGTACTAGGGGAAAACTACACATGATGGCACACGAAAATTTGACGACTCGGGACGAGTCTGTAAAAAGGGGAGGGGGTAGTGTTGTGGTTGACCAAATTCGCAAACCACCATTCAGGTCCCTTAGGTGAGATATCTCGGTAAGTATATGTGTAGTTAGGCCCAAACCCGTTGTCTAGAGGGAATAAATGTCATTCATGAGGGCTGCGACTCTTCAGGATAGCCGTTTTTCTTTTACTATCTTTATTTTGGACCAACCGCCATTATTACCACCACCAACCACGTCTCAACAGCCATCACAACAACAACCACCAACCACAACGCCGCTTCACCACAACCGCCACGACCTTTACCGTCACAACTCGCCACCATCGCATCACCGTCATCTCGCGCCACTCGTGGGCACCGATGCTGGACTTGTGTAGAGCGCACACCGAGCAGCGTGTTCAATAGCATCGCGGACTTTCCGCAGAAAAACGGATCAAAAACGACTCACGCCCACTTTTGTTCCGTCCAATCGGTGAGCGAGGGGCGATTTGGCCCCGCCTCCAGGGCGTTGGAGGGTGGTCGCTATATGCAAATTCATGGATCAAAAAGCATTCACGCCCACTTTTCCTCGGGCCAATGGGGAGCCAGCAAGAGAGGTGAAAGGTCGGAGGCAGAGGGTCAAAGATGAAGGAGCCGCGTTCGTCAGTCGGGGCAGTTCAGTTCGCAGGAGGAAGAGTTGAGTTGGAAGCGGAGGAAGAGTTGAGTTGAAGTGGCAGTTCGCAGTTGGGAGTTCGCGGAGTCGGAGTGAAGAGGACGGAGCTGTGGAGAGGCGGCGGCGGCGAAGGCGGTTGAGGGGGTGCTCGCGTCGGATTCGAGGAACTGCGGAGGGAAAGGCCGGCGGCGCGACCGAGGTCGTGGTGGAGACGCTCGTCGCGGGACCCAAGATTTTTGTGAAATCCTCCTTTCCCCGAGCATCAGCAACCCCCTCCTGTTTCCCCCCGCGCTGAGATAGTGCGACAAAAGGGGGCCCCCTTCCCACTCCCTGCCAGCCACTGTCCGCGAGGCCCGCGGAGTTGAGGCACCACCGCCGCTCCGCGTCTCATCATCAGACGGGTAGGCCTGACACGGTCTCGGCCCCAGGCCCGCCTACCCCCTCATCCTGGAGGGTGGTTCTCTTTTCTTTTGCTTTGGGAATGTGTGTTGTCGGCGCCGTCTGTGAAGTAAAATTGTATAAGTGTTGCCGTGTGCTCGCGTAGTCGGTATTAGATCTGCATTGTTGCATTTGCTTTTTGTCTTCTTCTTTTCCATGTGCTTTTGGTGGAATTGTATATGTGTGCTTTCCGTTCATCGCGAAATAAATGTGCTTATTATTGAACTGTTTTCCCGCTTCGCTTCGTCATTTCTTTCATTGAATCCTCATCTTGCTTCACGTAAAGGGTTGGTCGTGGGTTAAGACGCCCGATAATTAATCGAACCGTCGAGGTCGACGAATAACACCGCTCGGTTATCCCGATAGTACGGAACGGGTCGCTTAAGTGGCCCGTGTCCGAAGTCGACCTGCGGCGAGGTGCGATCGCCCGGTCTACCCTCCGTGTGGGTACTTCGGTAGGTCGAATTTGGCGAGCAACCCTATCCCACGCTGGGGCCGATTGGCTCGATCGCGGTGAGACCGAAAGGTCCACCCGTGACTGGTTCCCGGCGTTAGTCCGAGAGGGTCACGACTGGATTGTCCGTCCGGTGGGCGACGTGCCGCGATTCGAGTTACGTGGCCGTTCGCACGCCGGCGGGCGCGAATCCGCGACAATATATATATGTATATGTATATATTTATATATATATATATATATATATATATATATATATATATATATATATATATATATATATATATATGTATATGTATATGTATATATATATGTATATATATATATGTATATGTATATGTATATATATATGTATATATATGTATATGTATATGTATATGTATATGTATATGTATATATATATATATGTATATATGTATATATATATGTATATATGTATATATATATATGTATATGTATATATATATATATATACATATATATATATGTATATATATATGTATATATATATATATATATATATATATATATATATATATATATATATATATATATATATATTGAGTATCAGTGTACTGGGCCCGGTGTATGCCCCGGTTAGAATAGGTGTACCATATCCCTGTGTCGTAAGAGGCGACCAGGGTTGCGTCAGGAAGGGCATCCGGCGTAAAACCTATGCCAAATAATTATGCCGATCATAACGGATGATCCGCTGTGGCGACCCCTAACAGGAGCAGCCGAAAGAAGAAGAAATGTATATATATATATATATATATATATATATATATATATATATATATATATATATATATATATATATATATATATATATATATATAAACCAATGGTGGGAGGGGGAGTGGGTGGAAGAGGGGCAGGCTTTTAGATAGTATCTTAAGAGACGGGATTCTAATGGGGTTTCATAGGGTATTAGTGTCCTAAAGAGTTTTTGGGATCTTACAGGTCTTTCGGGTCTGAAGGTTCTTAAAAGATCTTTGGGGTCTTAAGCATCATTGGAGTCTGATGGGTTAAAGGGTCTTTGGAGTCTTAAAGCATCTTGGGGGATCTCAGGGTATAAATGGTCTTGGGGGGGGGGTCTTAAAGGGTCTTATGGGTTTTAAGGGTCTTTAGGGTTTTAAAAGTCTCAGGGTCTTAAGGGTCTTTGGGGTCTTTGTGGGCGTTATGGTTAAAAAGATGGAAATTGTCTTAAAAGGTTAAAATGGTCTAAAGAAGGTGTAAGGGGTCTAAAAAGTGTAAAGGGCTCTAAAGGTCTGCAAGTCAAAAAGGTATGTTCCAACAGTCAGTAATTAATTGAGGTAATTCATAGACATAGTCAAGGTTCAATAATAAGTGATTCATAGACATACTCACAGGGGCCGACCAAGAAGACTTCACCACAATGAGAGTTCACCGTCCACCCATAATTTTTTGTTTTATACACGGTATACACATATATAGTGCCGATACAAAGTCCACACCCCCTTTCAAAATTTTCACCTTTTATTGCCTTATAGCCTGGAATTAAATTGCATTAAATCAGCCTTTTTACACCTTTATTTACACATGGTTACCCACAACTCACAAGTGAAAAACAAATTCTACAAATTTCAGAAACTTAATTAAAAATACAAAACTAGAATACCTTGGTTTTGATTCGTGTCCACCCTGCTTAGAATAGCAATTGTAAGTTAACTCAGGTGTAACCAATTGCCTTCAACATCACACACCAAGTTAATTGGCCTCCACCTGTGTTAAACTGTAGTTATTCTGATTATTTCACAATAAAATCAGCTTTTCCTGTAGGTTTCCTCTGCTGGGTAGTGCATTCCACAGTAAAGACTCATCCATGGGCACCAAGGAGCTTTCAAAAGACCTCCAGGATAAAGTTGTGGAAAGGCACAGATCAGTGGATGGGTATAAAAATATTTCAAAGACCTTGGATATCCCTTGGAGCACAGTCAAGACAATCATTAAGAAGTGTAAAGCATATGGTACCACCAAGACCTTGCTTGCCGAGATCAGGCCGTCCCGCCAAACTGGATGACCAAGCAAGGAGGAGACTTATCAGAGAGGCCACCAAGAGGCCAATGGCAACTTTGAAAGAGCTACATGCCTTTATGGCAAAGGCTGTTCACTGTGTGCACGTGACAATATGTTAAGCACTCCACAAATCTGGCCTGTACGGTACAGTGGCAAGAAGGAAGCCATTACTCAAAAAAGCCCACCTTGAGTCCCGCGTGAGCTATACAAAAAACACTCCCAAGATTCTGAAGCCATATGGCAAAAAGTTTTTTGGTCTGGCAAAACCAAGATCAACTTTTGGCTAAAATGCAAAATCTTACCTTTGGCACAAACCCAACACATCACATCACCCAAAGAACACCATCCCCACTGTGAAGCATGGTCGTGGCAGCATCACGTGATGGGGATGATTCTCACCAGCAGGGACTGGGGCACTTGTCAGGAAAGAATGGAAAATGGATGGAGCAAAATAGAGAAAAATCCTGGAGGAAAACCTACTGCAGTCTGCAAGAAAGCTGAAATTGGGATGGAATTTCACCTTTCAGCATGACAACGACCCGAAGCACACAGCCAAAGATACACTGGGGTGGCTAAGGAACAAAAAGATAAATGTCCTTGAGTGGTCCAGTCAGAACCCCGACTTAAATCCAATCGAAAATCTGTGGCACGACTTGAAGATTGCTGTCCATCAACGCTCCCCACACAACTTGTCTGAGCTTGAACAGTTTGTCCAGAAGAATGGGCAAATATTTCCCAATGAAGGTGTGCAAAGTTGGTAGAGACCTATCCCAACAGATTCACAGCTGGAATTGCTGTCAAAGGTGCTTCCACCAAGAATTAACTCAGGGGGAGGACACTTAATCAACCAAGCTATTCTACTTTTGTATATTAAATTGATTTTGTGAAATTTGTAGAATTTTTTTTCATTTGGAAGTTGTGGGTTACGATGTGTAAATAAAGATGGAAAAAGTCTGATTGGATGTAATTTAATTCCAGGCTGTAAGGAAACAAAAGGTGAAAATTTTGAAAGGGGGTGTACACTTTATATCTAGGCACTGTATGTCATGTGAATTGGTTTAAAATTGACAATTTATATGACATTGACCTTTGACTTTTTGACGTATTGTCTTCAAAAACAATAGGCTTCCAGCTTGTCACGACCTCTACCAGGTGGTGAAGTTTCTTGAAGATCAGAGTAAAAATGTGACCCGTCGATGACTGACATACGTACAAACAGACATGTCGAATAACAGACCACACCAACCAATATACAGTACTCGCGAATCTTTGATGTTGCAAGTAACAAACAGAGGTCAATTCATAACCGCCCTCCACCTTTAGTGGCGGAGGTTAAAAAAACAACAAAAAAAGGACTTTTAAAAGAAATGCAAGGAATTGGAGCAACCAGCTTGACATTTACGTGGAAAATCGACCCGTCTTCTGAAGGCACGCCACATTTCGGCAACATCGCAATTATGGACCGTATAATTAAATGCCGGAGCATTCCAAGGTGGTAGCATCGGTACGGAGTAGGAGACCCCGGCCTGATTATAGAACGTTCTGTTTTGCACAACGAATGCTCCAGCACCTCCACATAATTAAAACATTTAAAATTGCATGCTTTTTCCCTTCCCTGCTTATATATCTTATAACACTTAGGTGGCACTGGCGGTTTGATTAAACTTTTATTGCACAAGATAGCTTATACAGATCTACCCAAGCAAAATCGACTTTGTTAGCCTTCCTTGGAGGTTATATTGCCAGTTTAGTTTATTTATTTTTCAAGGAGTGCTGTACTCCGTCTACCCCCTCCAGGTACCTCCATTTTACGTGTCCATGAAGACTTGTGACTCGTATAGATGAATGCCACCGATAATGTTGTCAGCCACGCTTCTTCGGCGTTCTTCAGTGAAGCAGTTTTTGGGGATTTTTTTATTATTTTTTTGTCTGAACTTTTAGCCATAAGCTTTCATTTCATATCGCAATGTGTTAGGGGGTTTCTTTAAAGATGTGCGTTAATTTTTGTAAACATTCATTCACCCCGACGATCCGTACCCATTCGTCACTGCATATTGAACGCGGGAAGGCCATAATGCCTGTGGCTGAGATAAATCTCGCACTTTCATGTTCTCCAGCAGTGGGAAAGAACCTGTGGAATTGACGTCATGAATTTCACAGCGAGCTCGCTTTGGCAAGTGTCACATCGCGAGACAAGAGGAACGTCTATCAATGTCGCAGCATTCGGAGAGATTTGTAAAGGACTTTTAACAAAGCACGCGTTACGAGTTTGTTTGTTTTTAATCCGACATGTGCTTATATTTTCTTCATTTTGTTATGCATTCCTGTTTAAATCGTGCTCATGGCTTTTCCTTCTGTCGTGCGTTGTCCCAATGGTGGGGTGCCGTCGATATTGACCTGGATGTTTTGATTCAGGAGATGCTTCTTCTTTGTTCGTTTGCAGCACAAGGTTGCAGGGTCACATCATTGGCTGAGGGCATGGCTGTGCCGCTGATGCAGTGCCCCCCTGCTGATTGTCATTTATTCATGGTGCCGGCGATGGCTCGCCTACTCTTTGCGAAGGACCCCGTGAGAACTTTAACGTCCACCAACGAATGCTGGTAGACGGTGCGACCGTTTAATGTCCATCCGAGGTAAGGCACACACATTGATGAATCACTCTGTCTGTGAAACACCAAGATGGCAGTTTTTGCTGGGTCGGGATTCAAACCCAGACGAGACAGCTTAGAGGCGAGTGTACGTACCTTGAGAATATCCAGACATCTCTGGGTAGATGCTAACATTACAACCTCTCAGGAAGGCAAATTTTTTTTATAGGATCATTTTCCCCATCATTAAAAAAAATGGTTTCTCATGTTCTCTTCTGGATCTGCAATCCAACTGACCTCTACATTCACATCATCTTATCTCTCACAAACTGCACTCGAAAATGCCTCTACATTGTATTGCCTATCACAAACAATGGTAGGATAGCTTGGAGATACTCACACTCGCCTCTGAGCATATCAATCTTGGGTTCGAATCTTGAGGCAGCGACAAACTGTCACCTTGGTGTTTCTCACGCAGTGCGAGGCATCGAAGTGTGCGCCATCCATCGGAAGGACAATTGGCTGGAGGACCCATCTGCTGGTATTCGTTGGTGGACGTAACAGATCCCACGGTGTCTTGCTTCAAAAGTAGGCGAGTTATCGCCGGCATCATGAACAAATGATAAATTCCTGCCTTGACCGACTGCTTGGAGGGTAACGGCAAACCACCCAGCATAAACCTTGCGCAGGGACTGCTTCGGCAGCACGGATGTTCTTCCAAGTGTACGGTGCATTGGATTGATTGAGAGCATACAAATGGATGTGTTTGCGTGACTGCTTTACACAGTCAAAACAAGGTAGCAGTTTCACACCTGTATCTCGATTAACGTAAGACGACTTGCGTCACCATTGGGATAAGCTAAGGGCACAGAGGCATAATTGGTGAAGATTTATATTGCAGCAAGGCAATGAAACTTGCTAATTGATCATTGTATAATAGTCAGGAGGAAAAATGCGGTTATAAAATCTTTATTATGCTGAAATAATTCTCACACTTAACTTGTCAGCCTCGAGGTATGCACACTCACCTCTGAGCCGTTTATAGCTTGGGTTCGAATCTTGACCCATCTATAAACTGTCACCCGAGTGTTTCACAGACAGGGTGATTCATCAACCTGTGTGCCGTCCATTAGAAGAACGTTAAACTGGCGTCCCATCTTCGGCCGACTGTAGCTTGTGGACGTTAAAGATCCCACGGTGTCCGACGTGAAGAGTAGGCGAGCTACCGCCGACACCATCAACAAATTCCAAATTCCCACAAACTACATGGAGTATCCTGTGTCCGAGTGGCAGCACAAGGTTGCAGGGTCCAGGATTGTAACCTTCTCCAGGAAGCTGGTTCAGCAGAAACGATGCTCTGCACAGAGCATGGTACATGATGATGATGATGACTTTTCAGAACCGAGGAATATCACCCAATTTGAGCCAGACGTTGTAAAGCTTCTGATTTGAGGTTAATTACTCCTGCCATAGAAGGTGGATGGAAGTTATGTTTTCACCCCTGTCTGTCTATCTGTCTGTCTATCTATCTGTGAGCAGGATATCTCAAAAAGTTGGGGATGGATTTGGACAAAAATTGGTGGACAGGTTGGATGTGTGACGAGAACGAATTGGTTCTATTTTGGTGAAGATCCAGATCCGGATTCGGCCTATCGGTGGGATACAAAACATAAACTGTTCAGCCTGGCAGAGGTATGCCTTCTACTGAGTGATGTTCTAGTTATATCTCCAATCATTGTCAGATTTTTAGCCTTGCCGAAGGAGAGGGTATTGCGTTTGGGTCTGTTTATTACTTGCAAAATCGAAGATTTTTCAAGTATATTGGTTTGTCGATTTTGTTATTCTGTCTATCTGTTTGTCACCTGCAGGTCACAATTTTAAACCGATCTTCACGAAACTTCACCATATAGTAGAGTTTGTCATAAGGAAGAAGCCTATTGTTTTTGAGGTCAAAAGGTTCACATAGGCCCAAGGTCAACAACTTAGGTGAGATTTCTAAAATCCTCAATTTTCATCCGATTGACTTGAAATTTGAAGAGCATTTGCATATCAGGTCACTGAATTCAACCACCAATTATTTTCGAGGTCAACTTAGGCCAAAAAGGACAATGTAGGTCGTATTTCTAAAATTGTCAATTTTCATGCGATTGACTTGAAATTTGAAGAGGAGTTGCATATTTGGTCATTGAATTCAACCACCAATTATTTTTGAGGTCAAATTTGTTTGATGGATTTTGCAATTATCGTGCTCTGCACGGCGTCATCTTCTTGTTTTGTCTGTCTGTCTTTCTGTCAATCTCCTACAGGTCACGTTTATAATCCGATCGTCATGAAACTTTACCAAGTTGTAGGTGTAGTCTAAACTGAGAAGCCCATTGATTTTGAGGTGAAAGGTCTAAAATCATCACTTTTCATTCGATTGACTTGAAAATTAAACATAATTGCATAGTGCATTACTGAATTGGGAAACCAACTATTTTTTTTAGGTCAAAAGGTCAAAGGTCAACTCAAGGTAAAACTTCTAAAACCATCTATTTCAAACTGAAAAATAATCAATTTTCATCAAATTTGATGAAGATTGTCAATTTTAATCTTGATGAAATGGACAATTTGATGTATCCATGGCAACTTTTGAAGAGGGGGTGGATTTTGCAAGTATCATGCTCTGCATGATGTCTTTTTCTTGTTTTTTTTTTTTGTTTGTTTGTTCATCTGCACAGAACTTTTGTGTTTTTCTCCACAACCGCTTGGCGGATTGAAACTGAATTTTCACCATCGGTGCGACTACTCATGAAGAATGTTTTAATGATAATTATGACATCTTAGGTCACGTGGTGTAGCAGCCATGTTGGAAAAACGGTAAAAACCTTGGACCTCTGTATATCTGAAACCGCACGAAGGGAAAAATTTAAACTTGGCACATGGCAAGTAGTCCTCATGGGGAATAAGTGTGATTTTTTTTTAAATGATGTCAATAGTGCCTCCGTTAAGACATCATAATTGCATATGCAGAATGCTAAGTCTGATCAGTACGAAAAATTTTGATGGCCATCTCGGGATAAAATAGTCCACAGAAAATTTTTTGGTGACGTCATCGGTCACGTGATTCAGCAGCCATATTGTTTAAAAAAAAAAAAAACCTTCAAAAATCTTCTTCTCTGAAGTGGCTGAACAGATCAAGGCTAAACTTTATAGGTTTGACCGCCTCTCCATGAGGAACAAAAGTTTCACACACATAACATCATAGGTCACATAGTTTGGCAGCCATATTGGATTTACCCTAAAACCTATAAAAAATATTTTTCTCCAGAACAGCTGGACAAATCGAGGGGAAACCACACAAATGTTTCCCCAAGTCATAGGTGTAAACGTTTGTTGAGGAATAATTGATAAGTCACATGCTTTGGCAGGCATATTGGATTGAAGAAAAATATTAAATAATGTTTTCTCTGGAACCACTTAATCAATTGATATGTAACTTCACATATATGATCTTGTAGCGATGGGGAATGCATGTTTTAAATTTCAACTTGATGGGACACATGGTCTGGCAAGTAGAATAATTTCAATCTTTGATATGGGTTCTTTTTATTTTATTTATTTATTTTTGAATAAGGCTCACTTGTCTGTGCCCGGATGGATTTGAGAGTAGAGGAGAGCAGCTGAAATGTGAGTCTTATCCAGGTTCCTCCTGATGACTTTGCTTTTTGCTTGTTTCAAGGGTTCCTTCTGATTACTCCAATGCAGGACTGTTTCTATTTGGTCTTCCATTTGATTTGAATTGAATTTATTTTAATCCCATTCTAAATGAAATTGAATAATGAATAATAATTTTTAAAATGTCATGGGTTATGGTCAGGGTCAGGTGTCTCATCAAAGCGGGGTTGCATCAAAGCGGGACACCTTGGTACCCAGTCATCACTGCCAGCAGTTATGAAGTGGCAGTTCTAATTATGTCTCTTATTAAATACGTAACACACCACAACACAAATTCCACACAAGATACACTACGCGAAAGAAGTCCTGGCAAGGGTCTGCAATCTCCGATTGCTCTTTTTCTTGTAATTTTATTGGTGAAACTGCTGCACGAATGCAGTTCAGCCGACAAGATAAGAGAAATTCAGCCTACATCCAGAAATATTTATATGTCGATGCATGCATTCCATTCCTCTTCCCAGGGGATTACCTGTCCACCTGGGAAGGAAGAGCATTCGTGTTACTTGGTTGTTAGTCTGTCTTCTAGCTCTGCTAAGGTCACCTGCAGCAGACTGATTTGGGCAAAGTTTGAAGAATATAAAGATATATATAAAAGAGGTCAAAGAGGTCATCAGATATATCAAGCTACAAGGCACAATACAATTGTGGATTTAAGGGTAATGTAGGTGAAGAATCGCATGATAAAAGAGTTAAAACATATCACATAGCAAAAGCAAAATGGATAGAGGATTGTGGCAAAAGGTATTTCAATGAAGGAATAGCACAAGCAAAGAGAGGCATATTTTGATAGAAATTCATTTGTCTCTCAGGTCAAATGCAGGGCATTGAAGAAGTATATCAACGACTACCTTGGGCCATACGTCCTCAATGTCACTTCGGCAGCCAAGCTGTGCAGTCGTTTGTTGTGTAGTGGGAATGGACGCTGTGCACGCCGTCATTCCGACTTGGCTGCGCATCTGCACCTTGATCCTCTTGTCTATCGCCTTGCGGGCCACCGACTGGAGATTGCCGAGCCACGTTTGGCAAAGCAGTCAGAGTTGAAATTTCAGGAGGAATTTGCTTGCAGATGCTATCATGGTTGGAGCGGTCAGCATTGTGAGAACCATGATAATGTTGATGCTGTGTAAATACTCCTCCCAAGCGTTATTTCCAATGATTTGCTGGATTGTTTCAAAGCATTTTTGCAGGTCTTTTATTGTTGTTATTATTGCTTTGTTGTGTTTTGTTTTTTTTGGGATACAGAGTCGAGGCTCGTGGAAGAGCTAGAACACGGAATGGATCAGGATGCGACAGGACAAAAAAAAAAAACAGTAGAGAGAGAGAGAGAGGGGGTGGGTGGGGGGGGACACCAACAGCAGAATTGAAAACCAAGATAGAGGGAGACTTGGACAAAACAGCGCAGGACAATGGGTGTGGGGAGGAATGAAGGGCAGGAGAGGACAACATGGATACAAAAGGAAACTCACAGAAGGAAGAAACTGGAAATGTGGACGGGGGAGGGCAAGGCGTTGGGGGTTATCGAGGGTAGAAAAGATCATGGTTTTGGATTGGGGATGAACTGAGATGGTGGTGCACAGCTGTCTTGAAGACCTGGATGTGAAGAATGAGATTGAAGGGAATGTGGAAGTTTGTTCCACAGGTGAGAAAAAGAGGAATTAATTAATGGAAGTGAGCAGTGATCCTGGATTTAGGTAATTTCACCACAAGGGAGTTGATGGTGGACCGTGTACACCCATGGAAGTGAGCAGTGATCCTGGATTTAGGTAATTTCACCACAAGGGGGTTGATGGTGGACCATGTACATCCAGCAGAAACCTAGAGGGGTGGGGGGGGGGGGTCGGACGAAGCATGGAAAGAACAGAGGGTGCAAGACCAGAAAGGAGGCAGTAAAAAACAGAGAGCTCACCAACCTATTTATGATGGGAAAGTGATAGGCCCAACATCTCAGCTTCAGTGCAGGAGATTCCAATGATCTTGAAGACCTTGGTTTCCACAGCATCAGGCTAGGCAAGGTGTGAGGCAGAGAAGCCAGCCCAGAGGGGAGAGGAGTACTCCATCAATCTGCAGATGAAGAGGTTGTAGGTGTAAAGGAGTTCAGGTGGGCCAAGGAAGGACTTTATATGACAGAGGATGCCCAGTCGACGGTTGGCTTTGGAGGCCAACGTTGAAATGTGGTTTACCCAAGAAAGATTGTGGCTGATCGTGAGATCCAGGAGTTTGAATGACTGAACCTCCTCAAGACGATAATCATGGACAATAATGTTGGATGACAATCAAAAGACAAAGGCATCCAACTTAATCTGTAGTTGGAGTGGCGTAGATAATCATCCTCGGTCTCTGACACCGCTGATGCTCAGAGCTGTATCTTATTTCCCTCCCACATCCCACCTCTCATCACAAATGCCAAGTTGATAATATCTGACTTTAAAGTCAGCTGGGAAATGAGCTTAGCTCAGAACAGGTCATGTCTTATAATGGTGAGGCCTATAGCAACTCCATGTCCTGCACTTACAGAGTTCAGTTACAAGCCACGTCATCATTCTGCACGAGGTGAGGATTTCCTTCTTCAAATGTCATACATTCTATGCATCAACAGTGATACATGTAAGAAGGATGCAACATTCAAACCTCAACCTTTGTAAAAAAAAATTTTTTAAATCCCGAGCCAATCACGTAACCACAAAGCAACAGGTTTCAGCAATATTGCTAATTGGTTATTGCAAGGTTTTTGTTGATTTATCTTGAAAACAATACTGTGTGCAAAGTACAAATGAAATATAACGATTTAATTATGCAGTATATTTTACAACACGGCCTTTGTTTTACAAGGTTAGCTGCCTAAGGACTAGTATCCATGAGCATACGATGTGGAGTTTTAGGGCCTTGCGAATTGTAAGGGATTAATTCAAAAGACTATTTTATTAATCCCCATGCTTTTTGGGGGGTATTGTAATCGGCTCCATCTCTCTGTCTGTACATCAGTCTATCAGTTCATCTGGCTGTCTCTCAGTCCGTCCTTCTGTCTCTGTTTGTCTGTCCGCCTGTCACGCTATCTCCTCCTAAATGGTTGCATAGAAATTAACCAAACTTGGTATTCATGATCACCACATGGCAAGAAGGTGTGAGAGCAGTATTATTATAGCCCCACCCTCTAGGGTGGGGTCGAAAGGTCAAGTACCAAAAAATGCAATTACGGGCACACTTTAAAACATTTTTTAATGAAACTTTGGACATGAAATCAACATTGGGGGACGCATTAAATGCATGACGATGCTTTGGATTTGACCCCAGGTTCATGCCCCAGGGGGTGAGGACTTTAGGGTCATGGGGTCAAAACAGAAAAAATTTTAAACTCAAAATTTGATATTGGGTCAATTCTGGTGGAACTTGATGCCATCTTTCAACTTTGCTTTCGGTGGGAAGCGTGGGGATTTCCGATAGCGTGCCATTGACTTTGCTCTCGTTGTTTTGTTATTTTACTTTTACGATTTATACGACCTGTGGACAACTGTGTGTAAACGTCGAAGTCCAAGGCCATAGTGAGGAGTTATATCTCAATGTTCTGTGCACAATAATTACTTTGCTTGTTGCTAAAAGCTGTTCAAAGTAACCATTTCTAAATGTACCAATAATATTACTTTCTGCACACAAAATCCAATTTATCAATTCAATAACTGCTCATGCATTTTACAAAACAAATGCAACATTTTTATTACACAACGTATTTTATGTCACTGCCTCTCTTTTATTAATGTTTAATAACCCAATGACGAGTTTGCAAAAACATATAAAGGCATTTCACCAAACAAATGAAACAGCATCTGTATTTGGATAATGGACTTCAGTGAGCTTGCATCAAGTGGAATGATTTAATATGTCTGAATTTACCCAGTACATGTGAAAGGAACCATATTCATGTGAAATGTGGAGCCTAAATGCATGTCGTATAACTCGATAATCTAAATCATGTTTGAAATTATTTTATTTTGTTTGTAGGATTGTGTAGTCATTTGTCATATTTAGTAGTTTGGAGCTTTCGCTTGTGCTGTTTCCAAACATCCACTGAGCTGCACCGGTGTTTGTTTTGATTAGTTGCTTACTTTGCCACTCCATTAAAAAAATCGGTTATAACTCGATATTTCTTTACATTTTCACAAATTCATAATTCAATAAAGGATGTACTCAACTAATCACTGAAAAATTTTTGTTTAAAGCGAAACACCCCACACACAACCTTCATGCAATTTATTTGTATAATATTGATTGTTTTGTTTAGAAATACATATTGTGTGTGTATATATATATATATATATATATATATATATATATATATATATATATATATATATATATATATGTATATGTGTATATATATATATATATATATATATATATATATATATATATATATATATATATATATATATATATATATATATATATATATATATATATATATATTCTGGTGTTGGCGCAGTATATATCCTGGTGTTGGCGCAGTGGTTAGGGCAGCGGCTTGGGATCCAAAAGGTCCTGAGTTCAAGCCCCGTTGGGCCAATGAATTATTACACCAGGGGGTTGACTCAGCCTGTCATCCTTCCTAGGTCGGCGAAATGAGTACCAGTGTACTGGGCCGGTGTATACCCCGGTTAAAATAGGTGTACCATATCCCTGTGTCGTAAGAGGCGACCAGAGTTGCGTCAGGAAGGGCATCCGGCGTAAAACATGTGCCAAATCACTATGCGGATCAAACGGATGATCCGCTGTGGCGACCCCTAACGGGAGCAGCCGAAAGGAGAAGAAGAAGATATATATATATATATATATATATATACATATATATTCTGGTGTTGGCGCAGTATATATCCTGGTGTTGGCGCAGTGGTTAGGGCAGCGGCTTGGGATCCAAAAGGTCCTGAGTTCAAGCCCCGTTGGGCCAATGAATTAATACACCAGGGGGTTGACTCAGCCTGTCATCCTTCCTAGGTCGGCGAAATGAGTACCAGTGTACTGGGCCGGTGTATACCCCGGTTAAAATAGGTGTACCATATCCCTGTGTCGTAAGAGGCGACCAGAGTTGCGTCAGGAAGGGCATCCGGCGTAAAACATGTGCCAAATCACGATGCGGATCATACGGATGATCCGCTGTGGCGACCCCAAACGGGAGCAGCCGAAAGAAGATATATATATATATATATATATATATATATATATATATATATATATATATATATATATATATATATATATATACATATATACAGTCATGCGCCGCTTAACGACGTTCCGGGCAACGACAGATCGCATATATGACGGATCTGCCAGCTCTGAAAAAAAAAAATGAAAAAAAATGTAGCTGAAAAATTCCTATCGCCGAGTGATGTCGCCGATGTAGCGGTGCCAGTCGTATAAAAATAGCACATACAATTATGTACCACTGTACAGTACATAATACTTCATAATGA
>NC_140978.1:36247843-36295343 GCF_056783735.1 Eptatretus burgeri | reverse complement strand
GTAAATTGGCGCCAGAGAATGCAGTGCAACAAGCAGCGATGAGGGATACGAAGCAAAAATGGAATCCAAAACGCCACCACGTGGCAACCTCGTCATAAGCATCTGCCATTTTGCAGAATTCCACAGATCTTGCGCTTTGCTCGGGGCTGGGTTTCACGCAAAGGAGCAGGAGCTCGGGCAGTGCCATGATTGCAGAGCCACCCCAAATCAGACCGAGCTTGCACCCGATGGAAAGCAAAGACTCGGGACAGCTGTGATGGCAGATCCGTATTGCAGCCCTCATTCTCTCAAGTCCCATCGTGCAGATCGTATATGTCGAGAAGTTCATTGCTAAGGTCTAGGAGGGACAAAAATAATGGTTCAGAGGTCTTTCGGTCAAAACGTGTTTGTGATGTGTTGTTTGACTTTCTGACTCTGTCTGTCTTTCATGTGCAAATTATCCCAGTGAAGTGATGTCCTACTGAAATCTTTATGGGTACTTAAAGCAAAAATTTTACTGCAACCGTGGCTTTGTGGAAAATTATATGGGTAGGCAATTTCTTTTTTTTTGTATACCTTGTCGAGGCTCGTATGAGAGCTAACACACAACTCACAGAGCAAGGGGGCATGAGACAAGAGGGGCGGGAGTGGAAGGGACAAAACAGTGGGGAACAGACACATTAGGTGAACTGTGTAAGGGAGAGGGATGGGGATGGGACGGGGAACATGGCGAAGAGAAGATGGACATTACAGGGACTTTCAGGAAGGAAAGCAGGGGAATTGAAGGAAGTGGGCTTGGGTGGATTCTTGGGGGTAGAAAAGATCGAGGATTTGGATGGGGGAAGATAAGAGGTGGTGGTGAACAGCTGTTTTGAAAGCCTGGAGGGAAGAATGGGAAAGAATAGAGTGAGGAAGTTTATTCCAAAGGTGGGAAAAAAGAGGAAAGAAAGAGTGAAGATGAGCAGTGATTCGTGATTTTGGCAGTTTTACCAGAAGGGGGTTGTTGGTGGACCTTGAGCGCCCTGTGGAAATATCGTTGGGACAAATCGCAGAGAGAGCGGGGGGGGGGGCAAGGCTGGAGAGGAGTCGGTAGAAGACAGAAAGACCACCGACCAACCTATGGTGATTGAGTGAGAGGCCCAAAGACTCAGCTTCATTGCGGGAGATGCCGATGATCTTAAATGCCCTGGTTTCGACAGCGTGAAGCCGAGAAAGGTGGGAGGCAGGAGCACCAGCCCAGAGGGGAGAGCAGTACTCCATCAGGCTACGGACAAAAGCTTTGTAAGTGGTCAGGAGCTCAAGAGGGCCGAGGAAGGACTTTGCACGACGGAGGATTTCCAGTCGGCGACTGGCTTTTGAGGCGAGGTTGGAAATGTGACTTTCCCAGGAAAGGTCATGGCAGATAGTGAGACCCAGAAGCTTGCAAGAAAAGACTTCTTCCAGAGGATTGTTGAGCAAGTGGATGGGGAGGGGGGGGGGTTCTAAACAGTCCTGTCGAAGAGACATAGTGAGAGTGTGAGATTTGTCTGGATTGAAAGACATGTTCCACGTGTTGGACCAGTTTGTGATTTTATCCAGATCTGCAGTGAGCGAAGAAGCTGCTGCTTGCCGGTCTGAGGGATGACAGATGGTACGGCAGAAGGTGGAGTCGTCAGCAAAGAGAAATAGAGGATTTTCCAGAGAGTCGGAGAGATCATTGATGAAAACCAGAAAAAGAACAGGGCCCAGAACGCTACCTTGAGGAACTTCAGCCTGCACAGGAAGAGGGGATGAAAGAACTCCATTTAGGGCCACACGTTGACTGCGACAGGAGAGGAAGTCTGCGAGCCCTGAGTGGAGATGGCCTTGAATACCATGGGAAGAGAGTTTGGTGAGTAGGGCAGGGTGCCAGACTGTGTCAAAAGCACGTGATATGTCCAGGCGTACAGCTCAGATTTCCTGTCTGGCATTGAGGACCTCCATCCATTGATGGGAGAGCAGAAGCAGCATATCCAGAGTAGAGTGACCTGGTCTGAAACCAAATTGATGATCAGAAATCAAGCCATTGGAGAAGAGGAAGGATTTAATGTCTGAAGTGATGATAGATTCCATAACCTTGCTGATGATTGGGAGAAGGCTGATTGGTCTGTAGTTACAGGGATCTGTTTTTGCACCTTTTTTATGCAGGGCAGTGATGTTAGCAGATTTCCAAGCAGATGGTAGATGACCTTGGGCAAATGAGAGGGTGAATAGAACAGAGAGAGGGTGAGCAAGAGCAGAAGAGCAGGCTTTGAGGACACGTGGGCTGATGCCGTCTGGACTGGTTGCAGAATCTGACTCGAGGTTTGAAAGCAAGCTCTCCACCTTGTCAGGAGAAAAGGATACAGATTCCAAGGACAGTTGTTTGCGACTGGGTAAGGTGGGTACAGAAAGTGATGGGTTTAGGACACAAGATTTAGCTGCAAACACCGAGTTTAGACATTCAGCTTTATCACGTGTGGTATCTGCAGTGTGGCCATTTGAGGTAAGGGAGGGGATGGAGGGGGAACATACACCAGAAACAGATTTGATTAAACGCCACCAGGATTTTGAGGAGGGAGAGACGTTTGAGAGTTCAGACTTGAGATGAGAAAGATGTTGTTTTCTGGCTCTCCTGAGGGTAGATACACACTTGTTCCGAGCTTTGTGGAAGGAACTAAGATTGCCCTCAGTTGGGTTTGCTTTCCATGAGGCAAAGGCAAGTTGTTTCAGGACAACTTTCTCGCCACAAGCTTCAGTAAACCAAGGGCGGGAGGAAGGGTAAGACAACTGAACACGAGAGGGGATAAATCTGTGCATGAGGGAGAGCAAGTTTCTTTGAAAGAATTCCCAGGATGAGTTGATGTTTGAGAAAGTAGTGATTGGAGACCAGTCTGTAAGTTTGATGGCTGCTCGGAGACCCTGCCAGTCGGCTTGAGTGAAATGCCAGACTCGACGGCGGTGAGGTGGTTCTCTGATAACAGCCATGGAGATGTCCACTTTAACAAGGACGTGGTCAGAAGAACCGATTGGAGTGGAGGAAGAGCAGCAGATATTGTCAGGGAAATTTGTCAAAATCAGATCCAGAAGAGATGGAGTACCATTGGTTGAGATCCGGGTCGGGAAGTTTACTGATTAAGTCAGTCCCAATGAGTCGCAGAAAGCTTTTGCTGAGGTGCCATGGCAGGTGAGAGAGGTACCCACACCTAGCCAACTGGCGTGATGATAATTGAAGTCGCCACATAAGAGGAAGAGATAGTTTGGATGAGAAGATAGAAGATGGTCCATGTTTTCGGATAGTGAGGTGTAGATGGAGTCATCACTGTTCGGTGGACGGTACAGTACACATATAAACATGAGGTGGGAGTGGAGGGGAAGCCGAAGCCAGAGGTATTCCTGGGGGTGTGGGGGAGTGAGAACTGTGCATGGAGAGTGAGGAATAGAGTCTTTGATGAAGAGAGCAACACCTCCACCAGGATGAGGCTCAGGTCTGTCATACCGTAAGAGGGAGTAACCGGGGAGAGATACTTTGGAGTCAGACACGTCTTGGGAGAGGAAAGTTTCTGTTAGGCAGATAATGTCTGGTTTGTCAGTGGCAACCTGTATGGAAAGATCTGAATGGTTTGAGCGAAGGCCCTGGATATTTGAGGTCCACACTTTTAATGAAGAGGTAGGGGAGGAGGTTTTGGGTGTAGGTGGTGGAGGGGGAGGGGGAGGGTAGGACAAGGCACGAGGGGGGGGGAGGTAAGGAGGGTTGTTGAAAGAGTGTGGGGTATTGCAGAATCGCGAGGGGAGGGGGCCGAATGAGGAGGAGAAAAGGCTCTGTGGTGCTGGGGGAGAGGGGGGACAAGAGACAAGGAAGAAGGCAGTTGAGGATTTGAGGAGGTGGAGTGAAGAGATGGAGGTGAGAGGGCAGTGGAGGGAGGCAGCTTGGTGGATGAGAGGGGGGGCAACTTTGAGAACTTGAGAATTAAGCACTTTGTTGAAAATAATACAGTACGCTGTGAATGTTTTATTTTATTTTTATTTTTAAAGGAGAAACTGATTGTAAACAATCTTTTGCCCAATCTGGGAAAGTATCAATACTTTCCTGAATCTGATCACCACCCCTCCCCCCCCCTGTTATCCACCTTACCTCCAAGCTTTGTGTCATCTTCAAGTTTGGAAAGGCTACTCTTCACCCCACTATCCAAATCATTGAAGTAAATAATGAATAGTAATGGTCTGAGTACTGATCCCTGAAGTACCCCACTACTTACATCCTCCCAGCAAGACACCTTCCCACTCACAGACACTCTTTGCTTCCAACCACAAAGCCAGTTTTCAATCCAGTTAGCCACCTGACCAGCCACTCCACAAGCCCTCACTGGCTAACAACCTCCGATGTGGTACCTTATCAAATGCCTTCTGAAAGTCGAGATATACTACTTCCACTGCACTTCCCTTGTCCACCCAATCAGAAACTGCTTCATCTATATATTACTAAAACTCTCATCTTGAATGCATATATATATATATATATATATATATATATATATATATATATGTATGTTCCCGAAATACAGCCAAAACGGTACACGATAGCACAAAATTTTTAGGCCCACCTTACTCATCATTCGCCTGCGGTGTGCAGTATCAAGTTTTGTTCAAATTGGACAACGAAAAAAAAATTAAATAACAATTCCCGATTCAGTCAAGTCCCGACTCTTCGGGAGTATTTGATCGATGCAAACAACCTCAGCGGTATAGTTCGCTGGAGCTATCTTTTTTTTTTCTTGAAATGATTTTTTTTCATCAACCGCTGTCACAACGGGTTCACGGGTCGTCTAGTAGAACTCAAATCAAGTTGACAACTTCACTTCCTTTTAATAAACCCATGCTGACTGCTTTAGATTTGTTTCAATGCTTTTCAGTTGGCTAATTAGCCCATGATTTCTGCTCATCTCCACTCAATGTTTCCTCTTTTTTCATACCTGTGGAACCAATGTCCACATTCTCTTCAATGTCATTCTTCTCTCCAGGTCTTCAAGGCAGCTGTTCACCACCATCTCAGATCATCCCTAATCCAAAACCATGATCTTTTCTACCCTCTTAACCCCACTTCAGGCCCTCCTCTTTCCAAGTTTCCAGTTTTTCCTTCCTGAAAGTTTGCTTCTGTATCCATCTTGTCCACCCCGTGCATCCTCCCCTACCCCTCATTCTTTGCCACTTCCCTTATTTCTCCAAGTCTCTCTTTATTTTGCCACTCGTCCCTCCCTGCTGACCCACTCCTTGTCTGGTGTTGGCTTAATGGTCAGGGTGGTGGGCTTGGGATCCCAGGATCCTGAGTTCAAATCCCACTTGGCTGTTGAATTAATACCAGGTGGGGTTGACTCAGCCTGTCATCCTTCTGTGGTTGGCAAAATGAGTACCAGCTTACTGGTATCCTGTGTAGGAGTGGCGATCCATCCAGGATTGTGTCCAATAGCCTAGGAGACTGCTTAGGCAGCACCAATGCTCCGCACAGAGTATGGTCCCGATGAATGGATGGTCCCTGCTGATGGTGTGTTTCCCCCCCTCTCTCTACTATTCCTTTTGTTCTGTTGCATCCTATGTTATAGCTCCTTCACGAGCCTCGACATTGCACACAAAGAAGGAGAAGAAGATGAGGTGACAACTTTTGGGCTGGTCAAATAACGCTGAGTGCTTAGTCCACGTGAGTAAAACGCGTGAGTGCATTCTCTGGTATTCATTGACATGCTGTGTGACGACATCACTGGGAATGTTGTGACAATGTGGGTGAAAGGCAGAGTTTAGTTCCAGTCTTTCACATTTTTTGTATGATCAAACAGAAGACCAAATACTGCATTGGAGCCATCAGAAGGAACCCGAAGAAGTGAAGAGCAAAGATGGAGCCATCAGAAGGAACCCGAAGAAGTGAAGAGCAAAGATGGAGTCATCAGGAGGAACCTGGTATTGGTTTTGGGTTTCAGCCGCTACTCCTCTATCCTTAAACCCATCCAGGTGCTGCCAAGTGAGCCTTACAGAAAACTTTCTGCAAGAATTCACTTCTCCTAGGCAGATAGATAAAGAAAGAGAAATATGAGTAAAAGAAAAGAAAAGGCAAGCAATTCGAGTGAATATGGAGAAATGTGGAAAAGTAGAAAGAAATGTGAAAGGAACAAAGATGGCGGGAGTAATCCGCATTGGTAGATTTCAGCAGTGACTCCCCCGGCTCAAATGCCGGCGTTTTCTCCACCATCCAGGGTCAGATTCAAACTGTCAGGTGGCCCCGATGAGTGATAATGACTCGCTGTGACAAAATGACACAAAACCACCAATCGAACCATGACAATAACGGCCAAAGAATGCCCAGCCATTTAAGGCAATCCAGAAATTATCAATTTCTCGAAATTGGGCTTGCAGCTTCAAAATAAACGGGAGTGATTTTGTTTGACCGGTGTGAAAGGAATACTAGAAAGGATTCATAGTCGCGAGCAGTCTCAAAAGGAGTTGATGCAGCAGAAACGTTTTCTTGTCGAACCTACAGACAGACAGACCACCGCAGATATCAAACGGATCCGCCTTTTCGCATGTTTTGTGAATGTTTCTACCATGTTACCGGTTTATGAAATTGCATCTTTGAAACGGTTTTGAATCGCTCAGAATACTTTGCATAAGCTGCCAGAAAAAGTGCTTCCATAAATCTTGTCCAGTCATTGGGTGCACAGTGCGTGTCTGTTTTTTGGTGTTCTAACCGAATTATCCGCTTTCTTAACAGCGTTGCATCACGTGCAACGGTTCGTTATAACTCGCAAAGTTAATGCATCGGCTACTATTGATATGGCTACTGCTGCTATTACTAATACTACGACATCTTTAATGGGCCCAATTATTCCTACCTTCTTGTTGGGTCGGCCAGTTACAAATTTTGGCCCAAGTCGTTCACGAACCGGCTAGTCAGGCCTGTCATTCAACCGGAGTTGATTTGGGCAGGAACTTGTAATTTTTTGGGGTATCCATGGGATGTGAGCAGATGGGACACCTGGCTTATCATCCAACTGACATCGATTTATTGTCCTGTCTGTGAAGCACCAGGATGACAGTTTATAGGTGGGTCGAGATTTGAACCCAGGCTAGACAGGCATGAGATGAGTGTGCATACCTCGGAGCCATCCTGCCAACTTTACAAAATGCAAACTTAAAGCAGGAAATTCTCAAAACAAAAACCTGCACTAATTACCTTTTCCACCGAAGGTGGTCGGCAGTTATGTTTTCACCTTTGTCTGTCTGTCTGTCTGTCTGTCTGTCTGTGAGCGTGACATTTCAAAAAGTTGTGGACGGATTATGAAATAACTCGGTGAATGAGCTGAGTAAGTGACGAGAACAAGCCGATTCGATTTTGGTTCAGGTCTGGATCCAGATCCGACCTATCGATGGGATCCAAAACGAAAACTGTTCGGTCTGGCGGAGGTATGCGCTCCACCCATTGCCGTTCTAGTTCTCATTACATCTCCTTACATTCTCCATTTACGCATTATATAAAACGCTTTAAATACTTAATACACTCTTGAAATATTCCTAAACTTTTTATAACTATGGTTTTGTAGTTCACCATTCAAAAGGAATCATCCTCTACAGTCTGGTAGTTTGTTTATTCTTAGCTTGCCTCTGATATGTGAACTTTTGTTTGTTTACATACATGAAAACGTCCTGAGATCTGAGCTGTACTTAAAACTACTTAAAAGGAAAACTCGACACATGACTTACCGACTTCCTTTACTCTCGTGGCCATCATGTAGCACTCAACTGAATCCTTTCATCTCCTCTCCTTGTCAAGACTGGAGTGCCCCAAGGCAGTGTTCTATGCCCCCATTCCTAATCTTCATTAATGATTTATCTGACTCTTTGGAAAATCATTTCTTTGCTGATGACTCCTCCCTCTGCCTTGACATCCCTTCTCCTTCAGATAGACAAGCAGCAGCCTCTTCTCTCCAGATAGACCTTGATGAAATCACAAGCTGGTCAAAGACTTGGAATATGTATTTCAATCCTGACAAATCTCTCTCTCTCTCTCTCTCTCTCTCTCTCTCTCTCTCTCTCTCTCTCTCTCTCTCTCTCTCTCTCTCTGAAAGAACTGTCTGGCAAACCCTCCCATCTTTTTCTTAACAATCCTCTTGAGGAAATTCAGTCATTCAAACTCCTGGGTCTCACTATCAGCCATGAGCTTTCTTGGGCAAACCACATTTCAAAGTCGGCCTCCAAAGCTAGTCGCTGACTGGGCATCCTGTGACGTACAAAGTCCTTCCTTGGCACACCCGAACTCTGATCCACCGACAAGGCCTTCATCAGCAGCTTAATGAAATGCTGTTGGACCCTGCTATTCGTGGACCCCACCTATTCGCGGTTTATAAAATGCGACCTGTTTCGACATTCGCAGCCCTGTGCTTTGCGTATTCGCGGTTTTTCGTTGGCAAAAAAAAATAACAAAAAACTTCCACGAGCTACGCACATAACACAGTTCTAAAACATATCTTTCACGAGCCATACATAGAGCAGCTATACGTACACAAAAGCATATCTTCCGCGAGCCTCACGCATTACCTGCTTCGACATTCGCTGTCTTGTGCTTCACATTTTCACAGTTTTTCGCGTGCGCAAAATGCATATCTTCCATGAGCCGTGAATATAGCACAGTTCAAAACTAGAAGGAAACTCTGTAGAGTGCATACCTCCGCCGCGCAATGCCTGATCCAATAGAACATATCAGGCCCAATAAATTCTTGAAATACCAGGCTATATATCATTTTTAGCCCGATCTCTCAATGGTGAAGATTAACTTTAAAAATAATCAGATCGGGAATTGGATGTTCACCAATATCGAATCATTTCGTCCTTATCACACACCCCACCTGTTCACCAAGTTTCATCTGAATCCGTCCACAACTTTTTGAGATATCGTGCTATATATCGGTTTAGCCCTGTCTCTCAATAGTGAAGAATAGAATCGCTGAAAAAATTCTAGTAGCTGGATCCATATCCGAATCTTCAACAAAATCTAATCAGTTCGTCCTTGTCACACACCCAACCTGCCCACCAAATTTCATCCGGATCCGTCCACAACTTTTTGAGATATCCTGCACACAGAGAAACAGACAGACAGACAGGGGTGAAAACGTATCCTCCTTGCACCTTCAGTAGCGGAGGTAAACATATCTTCCATCAGCCATGTTATAAGAACTGTGCGGAATGTCCCACCATTCATGCTATAAAGACGCTCCGCAGTATCGACCAGCTGCTGCATAAGACGTCTTCCCCCACGAGTCACAATAAAAAAAGCTTCACCGCATCTATTACCATCTGCTGAAGATGTCACATGTATTTGCGCATTTGGCTGGCGTGACTTGCTCTCGCACAAGTGATGCGAGGATGAGTGACCCCAATCCAATACATGTGAGCAGGGGATGACTTGACCACTTCAAGAAGCGCTACAGTCTCTGCAACATCAAACTGTTAGGGAAGCGTGCCTCCGTGGACCACGAGGCGGCTGAAACGTTCCCTGCTCAACTCGCGCAGCTCATCGAGGAGAAGTGGTACCTGCCAAAGCAGGTGTTCAATGCTGACGAGACCAGCCTGGTTTGGAAAAAGATGCCAACGCAAACTTTTATCTCGAAGCATGAGGGTGAGCATCGGGATTCAAGGCCACAAAGGATCGAGTATCTCTTCTCCTCTCTGCAAATGCAAGAGGGGACTGTATGATGAAGTCCATGATGCTGTACCATTTCCTGAACCTGCATGCTCTCAATGTCAAGAACAAGCACATGCTGCCTGTGTTTTTGAGGGTCAACAGGAAGGCGTGGGTGATGGCAGCAATTTTAATTGACTGGTTCCACAACTGTTTTGTCCCTCAGGTGGAGAGGTACCTGGCGGATCAAAACTTTGCGTTCAACATTCTGCTGCTCTTCAACAATGCTCTGGGCCACCCCGGGGACCTGAAGATGGCTCACTCGAATGTCGAGGTGATCATCCTGCTGCCCATCACCACCTCCCTGATCCAGCCACTAGACCAAGGGGTAATCTCGACTTTCAAAACCTATTATACCCGCCGAACCTTTTGCCGCATTTTGGATGCGATGGACTCTGACCCAGAGCTCACCATCGGGTAGTGTTGGAAGGAGTTCAACATAGCCCACTGCATCGGCACAATCAGAGTCTCTGGACGAAGTGAAAGCCTCCACCATCACGCCTGCTGGCACAACCTGTGGCCACAGGCTGTGAGGAACTTTAGAAGTTTTCTCGACAACACGGAGTTGAGGCATGAAATTGTCGGATGGCATGACAGGTGGGAGGGGAAGGCTTTGACGACATGGAACCTGAGTAGTTGGATGATGTTATCACCTCGCATGCTGAGGAGCTCACCGAGGAGGAGTTGGATGCCATTACCAAGGTTTTCGAGGAGGAGGAGGAGGAGGAAGCGGGCAGTGATGAGGAAGAGTCGGTCTATTGCTTTGCCATTGCAGCAGGTCGGTGGTCTTTCTGTCATCTTTCACCTCTTTTCTGGTCTTGCACCCTCTGCCCTCTCTGTGCCTTGCCCCATCCCCCCAGGTTCGTGCAGGAATGCCGTTTACCAGTAACCCCCTTCTAGTGAAACTCCAAAAATCCAGAAGCACTGCTCACCTCCACTAATTTGTTCCTATTTTCCCCCTTCTGTGAAACCAACTTCCACATTCTCTTCAATCTCATTCTTCCCTCCAGGTGTTCAAGACAGCTGTTCACCACCATCTCAGATCATCCCAAATCAAAAACCATGTTCTTTTCTTTACTCATTAACCTCTCCCCCTCCCCCCAGATTTCCAACTTTTCCTTCCTGAGAGTTTGTTTCTGTATCCACCTTGTACAGTATATCCCTGTCTCTTTTGTCCCTCTGCCCTGTTGTTGGCATTTCTCCCTTCTCTTTTTGCTGCTACATTTGTTCTGTTGTGTCCTGATCTAAAAAAAAAAATATATATATATATATATATATATGTTCTGGGTTTTTTTTGTATACACTTGATTGAATAACTACATCTCTGTTGATTGAACAACTCAACTTACTGATACTCCTCTAGGTCTCAAGGTGCAACCATGAGGACTCCTTCAAGTTTTCCAGGCTTTAAGATACCTGAGGGTACGACTGCATCCAAAGAACCAACCTTGACCTACAAAGCACAAGTTGCAGGTGAAAAAAAAAAGCATCATTAAACACAAACATCTAACTCGTATTAAGAACTACCGTAATTCTCACCTCTGCATAGCCCAAAACTGGATATATCGTCGGACTCGAGAAGCATATTGGGAAGATTTTGGCACAGGCCATTGTGGGCATGTACACGATGAGATACGCGAAGTCACAAACAGCCTGGCTGCCAAAGAGAGCGGCTGTTAAACTGGAATATCTCCTTTTTACACACATTATCCAAACGACTGTTATATTTCCCCAAACACCGACTATCAGCATCAGGATAGAGCTGACCAGGATGGACAAAGTGATATAAAAATTATCTTCCGACGCTAGCATTTTGTCCCAAGGCATTATTCCTGGAAAAAACGCCGCACGTCTGAGCTGGAGTATAAAATTTTAATTTGCTGCTCTCATCTCCATTTACATTGCACGCTGGCAAGGTTACTTTCCACCATGCGCCAATGATACATTGCATGCTGAATTTCACCTTCGGTTCAAGTTCTCGAAAAGTGAAGCGCATGCTTCACATATATATATAATGATTATTCATTACCGACTCACAAATGACTTGAAAAATGAGAGCTTAATGGAAGTTTCCCATTATATTTGCGACAAGGCATGACATATTATAAATCTACCACGACTTATTTAAGAGCCCCAATTAATCTCACCTTCTTGTGGGGTCGGCCAGGGAAAGTTTTTTTTTTGGCCCAAGTCTTTCAAGAAGTGGATAGCCAGGTCAAACGTTCGACTGGATGTGATGTGGGTCGGAATTTGTAACTTATTCAGGGTGCCAGGGATCGCTCACCCATTCTTTGTGAAAGAATCACCGTGGGTTCTTTAACACCCACCAATGACCATTAGCTGGTCAACTTTAAACTGCAAATGAACAAGTCATTGTCGTGCAGTGCATTGATGGTTTGTCCACATTCTGGAAGTCCAACATGAATTTCACCATGAAGGTCCCAAAACACTTTCCAGAAGCTTTCTGGCTCAGGGCTGAGCTGCAAATGTTGGCCACCATCTTGGTTTTGCAAGGCTTTGACCAGTATTGACATCACTTCCGTGTTGATTATATGTAAGGACAAAGAAGAATCTTTGGTGCAGGAGGAGGCCATTCAGCCAATTATGCCTGTGCTACGCCAACCCGAGAAACCATCACCCGTCCACACACAAGCTCTCGACAAGTCGTGCCAATATCCATGTACTCCTCTATCTCCAATGCATCCAGATAACTATCTGACTCCAATTCAAACTTCTCTACACTTTCTGCTGCCACTACCTTCAAGGGGAACCAATCCAAGTATTAACGACTCTTCGACTGGGAGACCTCTGCCTTTATACTTTCCTAACTCTCATCTTTACTTTCAGACAGGCCGGTGGATTACCCCCTCGTCCTTCACTGTCTATTCGGCTGAAAAACCTCTGTACTGATTTTGTCTTTACCCTTCATTATCTTAAACATCTCAATCAAATTCAAACTTGTCCACTTCTAAAACCTGGTGGCCCCCGTAATTGCCTCCTTTCTAATGTATAAAGTCCTGTCTCCTTCAACCGCTCCTTATAACTGAGTCTAGCTCACCTCAGAATCAATCTCGGAGCTCAACGCTGTACCCTCTCTTTGCCAGCTATGGGCAGATGTGGGAACCAAAAAAAAAACACAATATTCTTGACGAGCAAAGGTACCTGTCCTCTGTGACGGGAAAAGCAAGCAATTTATTTTTTTTAACCTGATTAAAAAAAAAAAAATTATACCCAGGTGCACACCTTTTGGACCCCCTTTGTATGCATACAAAGTTTCAAGTTTCTCGCTGTCATCGTCATGGAGCTATGTTGTTCTCACATACACACACACACACACACACACACACACACACACACACACACACACACACACACACACACACACTATTTTATTAGTGTAGATTAGGCTTCACTAAATTCCTGTACAACGCCAACACCTCTTTTGATTTATAAATATAACCTAAAACCCTATTTGCTTTACCTATAGCTGCCTGGCATTGTGCTGACTGCTTACCTCCCGTATCTATCACCACCCCCAGATCCTTCTCCTGCGTGACACGCTCCAAAATGACCCCTTGCATCCTGTAATCTCTATTTTCATTGTTCTTCTCCATCCCCAACACCTTACACTTGCTCAGGTTAAATTGCATGTGCCAATCTTTTGCACAATCTGTGCAAGTATCAATGCTTTCCTGACTCTGATCACCACCCTCTCTGTCATCCACCTCACCTTGCCTCCGAGCTTTGCGTCATTTGCAAATTTGGAAAGCCTACTCTTCACCCCACTATCCAAATCGTTGATGTAAATTATGAATAATAATGGTTGTAATGCTGATCCCTCGAGGTACCCCATTACTTACATCTTCCCAGCCAGCTGACCAGGACAGACAAAGTGATATAAAAATTATCTTCTGATGCTAACATTTTGGCCCAAGGCATTATTCCTGGAAAAATGCCGCACATCCGAGCTGGAGTATAAAAAAAAATGACACACATCCTCCAACTAAACAGCCATTCTTTACATCCGATCACAAAGCCAGTTTCCAATCCTTTTGGTTACCTGAACAGCCACTCCACAAGTCCTACCTTGGCAAACAACCTCCTATTTGGTACCTTGTTAAATACCTGGTGCAAGTCCACGACACTTCCTCCATCCGCTCAATCAGAAATTAATTTGTATAATGCCAATAAATTTGTTAAATGTGATGTCACTTTGGTAAATCCGTGCTGACTGCGTTTAATTGGTTTGAAATTTGTCAAATGTTTCCCTATCCTTTACTTAATTAACATGTATAATGTGGAAAAATTATGCACCCAGACCTGGAATCATACCCAGGACCTCCGGTGACCCCTTCTAGTGCTCTGCCATTTGAGCTATTTGGGTGACCCACTGGTTGAGCACGCAATTCGCTCACATACTGTATTGAGATGCCCCTCTCTTTCCCCTGCTGCTTCCGGGACACTCACTGCCAACCATAGGAGCATCGAGTGCCTGTCCATGAGAGGGACACATACATAGACACATGACAGAAGTTAATGGACACCATGATTTTAAAAGAATTTATTTATTGAACATTTGAAGAACATTTGATTCATTTTCAAACAGACACTAGTATTTGGTAGATTTGCCATTTGCAATTTAAATTCTTTTACTTTTTTAGGCATCGAACTAACGAGTTCCGAAATTTTCTCTTGTGGGATTTCTGCCCAGGCTTCACGCAAAAGGTTTAGCAATTCTGCCCGTGATGTTGGTTTCCTGGACTTTTTTCCGCACAGCTCGATCCAATGTGGCCCAGAGGTGTTCAATGGGATTCACGTCAGGAGACTGACTTGGCCATGGAAGTTGCTTGATCCCATTTCTGTCCTGCCATTCTTTGGTCTTTTTTGCAGTGTGGCATGGAGCTCCATCTTCCATGAACAGAGTGTTGTTTTTGACCATGTGACCAGTGCAGATAACAGGGAGAAGTCCATCCTCAAGGATAGAAATGTATATCGTAGAGTTGATGTTGCCAACACACTCCACAAGTTCTGATCGACCAGCGCTCCAGATTGCTCCCCACACCATCACTGAAAAGCCACCGTGTTTGACAGTTGGCTGCAATCGGTTCAAAAAGAACTCTTGACTGGGAAGTCTCCAGACCCATACGTGTCCACTGTCAGAAAATTGAGTAAATTGGGACTCACCTGAAAAAATGACAGTTTGCCAAATCTCCAAGGGTCTGGTGGCCATCTCATCAGCTCACTTCTTTCTTCTTTAAATGTTGGCTGGTCGAAGAAGAGGTTTTCTCCTAGCTGCTCTCCCATAGTAGCCCAGTTGATGAAGGTACCGCATGGCAGTTCTTGAGCTACCTTGGACCTCCTCTGCAACATCTGCTGCCCTGCAAAGGGAAGTTTTCTCAATGGACCGGTTGATTGCACGAAGACACCTTTCTGAGGGCCCAGGTCAATCAGAACGGGAAGCTGTCGATTTCTTGCCCTCACTGGTGAATTGCACAATCACCCGATTGACCATAGAAAGCGGAATGCCAAGGTTCTGAGCAAACTGAGGCTGGCTGACTCCACCTTCCGATTGGCTAACACTTCGTCCTCTTTGAAAATCGCAAAGTTCGTGTGCTCCTTGGGTTCGAGGCATAGTTAATTGTCGTACAAGACCCAGGAACTCGTTTCTGCAAAGAAATAGTTGAATATTAGTGCAAATCACTGAGTAAAACTTGCTTTATGTTGATGAAATGAAGAAATTTAAGGTGTCTGTTTACTTATCTGTTGTCGTGTCGGAGGTTATGTTTTCACGCCTTTCTGTCTGTTTGTCTGTGTACAGGTTATCTCAAAAAGTTGTGGACGGATGCTGATGAAACTTGGTGGAGATGTTTGGGTGTATGATAAGGAATAATTGTTCCGATTTTGGTGAAGATCCGAATCCGGTTCCGGAACTGATAATTTTTAAAGTAATTCTTCACCATTGAGAGACCGGGCTAAAGTAATATATAGCACGATATCTCAAAAAGTTGCGGATGGATTCGGATGAAACTTGGTGGACAGGTTAGATGTGTAAAAGGGAAGAATTGGTTCGATTTTCCTGAAGATCCGGATCCGGATCTGGATACGAGAATTGTTTAATTATTAAAGTGATTCTTCACCATTGAGAGATGGGGCCAAAAACGATATAGTACTGTTTCGCATGATATTTCAAAAATGGATTGGGCCCGACATGTTCTCGTGAATCAGGCATTACGTGTCGGAGTTACGTGCTCCACCTAGTGCCCTTCTAGTTTCCTATTAATTTATAATTGTACTTAACATTTCCAACACCTTTCCCACAATTGACATTGAGCGAACAGCTGTTTTGTTCCCCAATTTGTCTCTGGAACCTTTCTTTAACCGGAGAGTTCATAGAACACCTTACCCTGTGCAGTCCTGAGATAAATATAATCATTAAACTTGAGTAAAAATATAATGCAAGAAGAACTTGGGTGTGGGGTCTATGAGCGGAAAATTTGATTGGTCTTGATGATCTTGATGACGTAAAATGCTATAATATTTTATCCAAGTACTGATAAACGGAAGGGTTTGTGAAAGTGCTAAAAAGGCAAGTTGTGTTCTACAGTGTTTTCAGGTGTATGATTCAATTGAAATAAAATAAAGATGTTAAAGGTTGCAGAAAAACAATTCAGAAGTTTACCGCCATTGATGCAGCATCGTTTACATCACTTTATCTAACACGTTGCATTCGTTCTTCATACCTGTTGTTTGTGTTCTTTATGACATCCTTAAAAACAGCAAGTTTCCGGTTTGGAATGATTTTCAATTTTGTTTCACTGCCAGACAGGGAGACAGAGTAAAAAAAAAATGTGCGATCTCACTTCTCTCTGCGCATGTGCGATCGGGACAAATTCAAAGCCAAAGTACTCTTAAACTACAGGTTCATTTTCCGTTTCATGTTCTGATTCATGTTCAAAATACAACATTCAATTGAAATTAAGTTGTTCCTCGATCATAAACTGACATTTACAGACAGACAGACAGACAGACAGACAGACAGACAGAAGTGAACCAATTGCTTACTCTGTTTTTCGCTTTGTGTTCATGGGGTAATAACTGTTGCATTTGCTTCTCTCCAATCCTCTGGTACCTGTCCCGACTCCAAGGAGCTGTGAAAGATGTCTACTAACACCACACTTATCTGCTCCATCACATCCTGCAACACACTAAAGGATGCATATTATCCAGTCCTGGAGCATTATCATCCCTTAATTTGTCTAGCTGTATCTTCACTTCCTCTACTCTTGGAGCTGTTCTAAAAGCCCTTGCTCATCCCTGAGTTAGATGCTCTCTGCTATTGGAAGTTCCCCTGACTGTTCCCATGTAAATGTAGAAGCAAAAAAAACAATTTAATAATCCTGCCATTGTACCCTCATCATATCATCCACCAATTATCCTGTGCCATTCCTCAATGGGTCCACACTCCTCTTAACCCTCCCTTACGTTAAAGTATTCCGATATCCTTTTCATATTCCCGTTTCATATTTACTTTTTAGGCCTGTCGAGATCATTTCTTAATCATTGCATATCATTGCAAAAAAAAGCAAAACAATAATTTTCTATTGAACTGTTATTAGTTCATTACCTCTGCCACCGAAGGTGGACAGAGGTTATGTTTTCACCCCTGTTTCTCTGTCTGTTAGTTACTTGTGAAATCGAGGATCCGCAAGTATATTTGTTAGTCTGGTCTGTTATTCGGTTTGTCTGTTGGGTGGTCGCTAGACTACCCTTAGTGTCAGGTTTTCCGTCTGTCTGTTTGTCTGTATGTAATGGACAGCTCTGGAGGCCAGAGGAGTCAACCGATTTTGATGAAACTTGACTGCTAGGTTCATACCAGGATCTAGTTCTATGCTTTTGAGCACCGTTGCTATGGACGCCACCGTTGCCTTGCAATGGGACTTTGAAATTTTAGAAAAAAATCCGATTTTTTTTTTTCGAAAATCAAAAATCGGCTTCCCGACTTTTATGCGCACTCTAATCAACCTCTGCCAAAAAATTTCAGCTCGATCCGTCAAAAACTGTATGACTAGTATGCAATTATATTACTATCTGCTTTCACCCCAACGTTCGCGTTGGGATTCCCTAATGTAGGGTTAGGGAATCGAACACAAATGATGAATGGACAGTTGCTCGTCATGTTCCTATATGGAACAACGAATGGCAAAAATGCCATCTGATGTGTTCTCTTATCTACATATTTCAAATTTGCCTTAGTCTAGCGACCACCCATGTCGCCTACCGGCTTGTTTGGCTATCTGTCTGTATGTCAATCGCCTACCGGTCACATTTTTACTCCGATCTTCAGAAAACTACACCACTTGGTCGAAGTAGTGACCAGCCTGAAGCCCATTGTTTTTGAGGTCATTATGTCAAAAGGTCAAGGTCACAAATTGTCATTTTACAACCGATTCACTTAATATCTCTCTATATCTATAATAATAAATGTCAATGTGTTTCCGTCAGTCCGTCCGTCAGTCAGTCAGTCAGTCTGTTTGTCTCCGTAACTCCAAAACCATAAATCCTAGTGGTCCTAAACTTTGCATGCATACGAAGGAAACTCCATGGTGGTGCTTGAATGAAAATTGGGTGTTTGGGTTAATTTGAACTCACCTTTTGAAGATCATTTAGGGGGTGCTCATCACGAAAAACCAAAATAAGCCTCACCAAGATGGCATGCCATCTTCGTCAGCCCGCTGTCAGCTTGCAAGAGTCTTAAGCCACCATTTTTTTGGCCTACTCAACAACGCCTTGGTTTGAAACTGGCCGCAATGATTTCTGAACGATAAAGGTTTTGCTTTTTCACTATCCGCACTCATTATCGAATGCCTGATCATCATACCTACGAATTGCTGGATATATGGCAATGCTTATAAACGACTGGAGATGCCAGTGTTCGTGGCTTTATTTCATTTCCGCACATGCCATAAGCTCGAGAATCTCTTAAACTAAGCTGAATTACTCAATTTAAGCTCCAGAATTGAACTCAGCAGCAGTTCCGACTGCTGAAAAAAAGTGTTCATTTGTCTAATTCGGACATATTTGGCATTTCGGTGTCTCTGGGAGGTGTTTAATATTGCTAATCACTTGACAAGCCAGCCGTTCCTTATCACCTGTTTCATTGGAGTGCTTCTTTGAGTGCTTAAGCGCCTAGGCGAGCGCTCTACAATGTTTGCACTGTCACTGAATGCATTATGGGTGACCCTCGTATAAGCCGTGTTCTAATAATGCGTTTTTGATACAGCCCGGATTTAATACCACAACAACAACAACATCACCAACAGCAGCGCCATGTCATTCTGAGCGAGTCATTCACTCACAGTGACCAAAACTATGGCTACAAGTGGCATTGGAGATTAATTTTTTTAACACAAAAAACGCACAACAAGGGGAGCAAGAGACCAGAGGGGCAGGAGAGGGAAGGAAAAAAACAGGGGGGATCAGAGACATGAGGAGATCTGTGGAATAGAGAGGGATGGGGTGGGGGTACACAGGGTAAACAAGATGGACACCACAGGGACTTTCAGGTCCTTGCACTACAGAGAACTTTCAGGTGGGAAAGCAAGGAATTTGAAGGAGGTGGGTTTGTGGTGGATTAGCCAGGGTAGCAAAGATTGTTGTTTTGGCTGGGGGAAGATAAAGGATGGTGAGGAACCGCTGTTTTGAACACCTGGAGGGAAGAATGGGATTGAAGAGAGTGAGGGAGTTTATTCTAAAGGTGGGAAAATAGAGGAATGAAAGAGTGAAGGTGAGCAGCGATTTGTGATTTTGGTAGTTTTACCAGAAGAGGGTTGCTGGCAGACCTTAAGCACCTTGTGGAAATATAGGGGGACATATCGCAGACAGAGCGGGGGGTGAGACTGAAAGGAGATGGTAGAAGACACAAAGACCAGCGATCGGCCTGCGGTGAGAGAGTGAGAGACCCAAAGATTCAGCCTCATCGCAGGAGGTACAGGTTAGGTCAGGTATGGGAGCATGCACTAGAGCAGCGGGTCGCTGCGTCCACTTTCCACCGGTACTCCGGGGGCCTCCGTCTGGCCATCCCCCAGGCAGAAGCCTGGCCCATCCCCATCTCTTTGACATGCCAATCAGCCTGCTGCAACCATGAGGCACATGGTCCGCCCATTGGCCTCCTCCACTCACAAGACTCCCTCGCTGAGAGAATCTGTTGAGCAGGATCAGCGTCAGGAAAATGAGCCACATGTCCATACATCCACAGCTGACGCTCACGGACCATGCAGGTAACAAATCTCATTTGAGTCTCTCTCAGCAACCGCTCGTTGGACACAAAGTCCGACCAGCGATAGCCAAGGATTCTCCGAAGAGACCTGGTACCAAAGGAATACAGTCTCCATCTCAGATCCTTTGTCAGAGTCCAAGTCTCACATCTATAGAGCAAGACTGGAAGCACCAAGGACCTGAAGACTCGGACTTTCGTCCTCCCGCACAGGTACCGGCAGCGCCACACCCCATGATCCAGTGAATTCATGACTCCCCAGGCCCGACCCAGACGTCTATTGACCTCTGACTCGCAGCCAGCAGAGACATGAATATCACTGCCAAGGTAAGTGAATCTCTCCACGACCTCAACATCCTCACCACAAACAGGCACAGCCAGGACAGCAGCATCCAAGATGTCATTGAAAACCTGGATCTTAGTTTTGACCCAGGAAACCCATAATCCCAGTGGCTGCGACTCCTCATTCAGCACCCCGAGGGCCCCGACAATGATATCTAAAGTCTCCGCAAAGGTGACTGCATCATCTGCGAAATCAAGGTCAGAGATCTTGACATTACCAAACGATGCACCGCAGCTTGATATCTCTGACATCCTCCACAGAATCCAGTCCATACAAGTGCTGAAAAGTGTGGGGGCCAGTACACACCCCTGATGAACTCCAGTAACAACTGCAAATAAGTCAGAGATGGTACCACCACATCTCACAGCCCTCTCAGTACCAGAGTATACATCAGATCGATCAGTTTTGGTGGCACCCCACGAAGACCAAGAATCCTCCAGAGGGCATCCCGATTCACTGAATCAAACGCTTTACAGAGCTCAACATAAGCTGAAAGCAGCCCCTGCCAAAACTCTCGTCTGTGTTCGGTGAGGACCCGAAGAGCAAGGATACGGTCAATCGTTGACCTCTTTGGTGTAAAGCCGGACTGCTCTGGACGCTGGTGCTCAAGCAGATGGTGGCGAACCCCATCAAGATGTATTCGAGCAAAGACCTTGCCCGGCACTGAGAGCAGCATCACCTCTCAGTAGTTGTTGCAGTCTTGGCGATCACACTTCCATTTAGAGAGAGGGACAACAAGGGCCCTCTTCCAGTCAGTTGGGATGATGCCTGTGTTCCAGCAGAACACAGAACTTCATGCAACGACACGAGTGCAGCATTTCCACCAGCCTTGAGAAGTTCAGCATGGATACCAAAGATCCCTGGAGCTTAACCCCGTTTCAACCAGTTCACTGCAGCCTGTATTTCCACAAGCGAAGGTGGACCACAATTGATTGGAGGGTCAGCAACAGGAAAATGGTCAAACCGATGATATGTTTGAGCAATGGTTCCTTTGTTTTGCTCAAGACAGATGTTCCCATTGAAATTGACCACTCTGAGTGTGTGGACTCACACGTTGAGTAATCCTTCCCATGAGCACCATGGGGCTTGACAGAGTGATGGTCAGTGAGCGTGACCAGGACACAAACACTCCCTATAGCTTGCCCTATAAAAGGCCTCCCCAAAATGTGGACTGGTGCCAAATGTCAACATGCCACAGATGTCACAAATCTTGAGGGAGCGCGCCATTGGCATGCTGAATGCTGGGACGTCAGTACGGGCCGTTGCAGCACACTTCAATGTCCACCACTCCACCATTAGCCACCTGAGAACGCGCCTCAGAGAGACTGGAAGCACCGTGAACCGCCCACATGCCCGGCAACCACGTGTGACCACCGCCGGTCAGGATCGTCACATGAGGCTGCAACATCTCCGGGATCGACTCCGACCGGCCACGAGGACTGCCAATGAGACTGTCGGGCTGCATAACAGGCGCATTTCAGCCCAGACAGTGCGTAACCGCTTGAGGGAGGCCAACCTCCGAGCCCGCCGACCACACCGGGGACTCGACCTCACTGCAGTCCGGCGTCAGACCCGACTGAACTGGGCCAATGTTCACTTGCGCTGGACCCTCGCACGATGGAGGAGAGTGCTGTTCACCGATGAGTCGCGGTTCCAGCTGTATCGGGCTGATGGCGGACTCCGCGTCTGGCGTCCGGCTGGGGAGCGCTACACTGACGCCAATGTCCTTCGTCGGGTGTCACACGGTGGTGCCAGTGTTATGGTGTGGGCAGGCATATGCCATGGAGAGCGCACTCGGCTTCATTTCATTGAAGGCAACTTGAACGGGCAGCGGTACAGGGACGAGATACTCAGACCCATCGTCGTGCCGTTTGTCCGCCTTCACCATGTGACGTTTCAGCACGACACTGCTCGCCCCCATGTTGCCAGGATCTGCATGGACTTCCTCGGTGAGGAGGACATTGATGTCCTCGACTGGCCTCCATATTCTCCCGACATGTCGCCCTTCGAGCACCTTTGGGACGTTCTTGATCGACGCGTACGACAACGTTACGCAGTCCCACAGAACGTCCGCCAGCTCCGTGTGGCTCTCCAGGAGGAATGGGAAAACATCCCTCAGGCCACCATCGATAATCTGGTGATGTCCATGCGCCGGAGATGCACCGCTCTGCGCGACACCAACGGTGGACACACCCGCTACTGACTGTGTGAACTCTGACAGTGACACCTCGGTTGTGTCGGCTGTTGTAGCGCAAAGACTGTCGCCAGAATTCTCAAGGAACTCTTTGAAATTTAATGCTCAATTGTCATGGATTCTATAACCAAATTGTTGTGAAGATTTAGTATTAATGAGTTCGAGGTAAAATAGTAACAATCGCTTGGTGCGTTTATATTTTTGCGCTTGGTGCGTTTATATTTTTGTTCAGTATATTTGCACTTTTTTTTCGTGTTTGCTGATTTCCAAGCAGATGGCAGATAACCTTGATAAAATGAGAGGGTGAGCAAGAGCAGCAGAGCAGGATTTTAGGACACGTGGGCTGATGCCGTCTGGACAGGTTGCAGAATCTGAGTCGAGGTTTGACAGTAAACTCTCCACCTTGTCAGGAGAAAAGGACACAGAGTCCAGGAACAGCTGGGTGCGACTGTGTAAGGTGGGTACAGAAAGCGATGGGTTTGGGTCACAAGATATGGAAGCAAACGCAGAGTTTAGGCATTCAGCCTTTTCACGTGCATTGTGAGCTGTGCAACCATTTGAGGTAAGGGGCGGGATGGAGGGGGACATACTTCTGAAACAGACTTCGCTGGATGCCACCAGGATTTGGAGGAAGGAGACCGGTTTGAGAGTTCAGACTTGAGATAAGAAAGATGTTGTTTTCTGGCTCTCCTGAGGGTAGACACACTTGTTACTAGCTTTGTGGAAGGAACTGAGATTGCCTTTAGTTAGCCTTGCATGAGGCGAAGGCAAGTTGTTTCAGGATAACTGCCTTGCCCCAAGCTTCAGTGAACCAATGGCGGGAGGAAGGGTAGGACAACTGAAGATGAGATTGGATAAGTGTGTGTGTGTGTGTGTGTGTGTGTGTGTGTGTGTGTGTGTGTGTGTGTGTGTGTGTGTGTGTGTGTGTGTGTGTGTCGCAGACGCGAGAGAGAGAGGGAGATGCATTCTATGAAAGAATTCCCAGGAAGAGTTGATGTCGGAGATAGTAGAGATGGGAGACCAGTCCAGAAGTTTGATGGCTGCTTGAAGTCCCTGCCAGTTGGTCTGAGTGAAATACCAGATTTGACAGCGCTGAAGTAAATGATCAAGTGAAGATGATGATGATCAAGTGAAGAAGAAGTCAAGAAGGTCTCATTCATTGGAGGTGAAATAAAAAGTTTTACATCGGTATGATGGAGGTGAGCGCAGCATTGATATTGAAAGAGAGATTGGACTTCCTAATCTCCATTGAGAACCATTCTTGACAATCATGATAAAATGCGTAAGCGCTTCAACAACAACGAATATCGGTGTTAGCAGAACTGCATGATCTCAGCCTGATGCTATTGAGAAAATGGTGAAGATGCTGACCACATAGATAGAGCATTAGAACCAACAGAACATGCCATTGTCTGGAATGGTCATTCAAGAGAAGGTGAGGAGTTTGTATGGTGACCTAACCAAAGATACCAATGATCCAGTGCCTTTTGCTGCCAGTTACGTGTGGTTCAAGCGCTTCAACTGTTGCAATGCGTTCCACAATCTCAAGTTGACTGGAGAAGCTGCTGCTGCAGATCATTCTGCTGCCGAAAAAAAGTACAGCTGTCTTCAAATCAGTAATTGCGGATGGAGGTTACACACGAAGCCAGGTGTTTAACCTCTGAAACTGGACTTTATTGGAAACTCATACCCAACCACACTTTAATTTCCATCATCTTCATCTCCATCAACTCTGGCTTGAAGCAGTGATTGAGTTTTGAGGTTTCACGGAGGCTGAAGTCATCGAAGCAAGGCAACAGATTGTGGACACGGCCCTGCAAGTGGGATTTTAGGAGGTTGACGAAGATGATATTGAGGATTTGCTTTTCTCACACAGGGAGGAGCTGAGAAATGGAGATGTTCTGGCTCTGGAGGAGGAGCACATCAGCGAGGAATCAGACTCAGGTCCTGAGGAGGTTGTGCCTGTTAAAACCGCCACGAAGAAGGTCATGGCTAACAGTTTCAATTTGATCGATGAAGCCATGGCCATCTTTGATGAACATGATCCCGACTGCACGAGAAGTTCCAAGGTGCAGAGGGAGATGGAGAATATCCTGCAATGTTACAAGGAGGTCAACGAACAGAGAATGAAGGCAGCCACTGAAGTCTCTATTATGAAGTTCTTCAAAAAAAAAAAACAAAAGCCTCCATTTCATCTTCTGAGCCTTCAACCTTAACTGGATAGCCTGCCACACTTGAATAATCCTGCCACAAGCAGTATGTACCGTTTCCAACCCCATTCTTGACAACACTTATTAAAAAGTAATTAATTTTAATGTTTTTATTTGTTATATGTTTTATTTATTCGATTGTTTACTGCTTTTTTGAGGTTTTTAAGTTGGTCGTTAACCTTAAAAGGTTGAAATCGTCCTCGTTTGGAACATAACCCAGATTTTCACATGTTAAATATTTCCCCTTATAACACGTTTTAGGATAACACGGCGTTTCGCGGGAATGTATTCCCCGCGTTATACGAGGGTCTTCTGTATGTAGATCGACTTAAACAACGTTAAGGGGATACTCATCTGCAGTGGAGATTTGGGGGGGTCTGGGTGCTTTGGGGGATCCTGAAGAGTTGTGGCATGCCTTCAATAACACACCGCCCTTGATGTTGCCGATGGATGTCTTGGAACTCACCGGAGGGCGAAGAAGAATTTTGTCTCTCAAGGGACACTGGATACCATTACCCAGAGTCACAGGGCCAGGCTGAATGGCAGAGCTGAGCTGTTCAGGGAGCTGAGGCGTAAAACTGTACGTGCACTGAGGGTGGACAAGGAGGCCTATGTGCGAGGAATCTGTGAGGGGGTCGATCATTACCTGTGATCAAGTGATTCTCGTCCCGCTTACAGGGGAATTTGCGCATTGCGTTCCTCCAAGCCCGTCCCTCGGTGGACTGCAGTGAGAGCAGAGGGTGGTGGGCTCCTGACAGAGAAGTCTGAAGTGAATACCCGCTGGGCCGGTTAATTTGAGCGGCTGTACCAGGCTGATCCATCAGCTGTTGAGTTTGATGTCAGGGGTGTTACTATCCCTATTGCTGACCCTCCAATCAACTGTGGTCCACCTTCGTTTGTGGAAACATAAACTGCGGTGAACCGGTTAAAATGGGGGTAAAGCTTCTGAGATCTGTGGCATCCAAACTGAACTTCTCAAGGCTGGTGGAAATGCGATACTCGGTGTTGTTGCATACAGTTCTGTGCTCTGCCTGGAATACAGGCATCGTCCCAACTGACTGGAAGAGAGGCCTTGTTGGGCCTCTCTGGAAAGGGAAGGTTGATTGCCAAGACTGCGACAATTACCGAGGTGTGGCACTGCTCTCGGTGATGGGCAAGATCTTTGCTCGGATAATTATTGATAGGGTTCAACACCGTATGCTTGAGCACCAGCGTCCAGGGCAATCCAGCTTTACTCCAAATAGGTCAATGATTGACCGTATCCTTGCTCTTTGGGTCCTCACCGAATGCAGACGAGAGTTTCGGCAGGAGCTGCTTGCAGCCTGTATTGATCTCCATAAAGCGTTTGAGTCAGTAAATCGGGATGTCCCCTGGAAGATTTTGGTCTTCGTGGGGTGCCACCAAAACGGATCCATCTAATGTCTGAACTATACTCTGGTACTGAGAGTGCTGTGAGATGTGGTGATACCATCATTGACTTATTTCCAGTTGTTACTGGAGTTCGTCAGGGGTGTGTACTTTTCAGCTCACACTTTTCGTCAGTCCACACTTTTCAGCACTTGTATGGACTGGATTCAAGGGAGGATGTCGGACAGATCAAGCTGCGCTGCATCGTTTCGGAATGCCAATATCTTGATTTAGCTTGACCTTGATCAATATCTTGACCTTGATTTAGCAGATTATGCAGTTAACTTAGCAGAGATTCTGGATATCCTTTTGGGGGCCCTCAAGGTGCTGAATAAGGAGTCGGAGCCACTGGGATTACAGGTTTCCTGGGTCAAAACTAAGATCCAGGCTTTCAATGACATCTTAGATGCTACTGTCCTGTCTGTACCTGCTTGTGGCGAGGATATTTAGGTCACGGAGAGATTCACTTTCCTTGGCAGTGATATTCATGTCTCTGCTGGCTGTGAGCCAGAGGTCAACAGACATCTGGGTCAGGCCTGGGGAGTTATGGATTCACTGGATCACAGCATGTGGCACTGCCGGTACCTGTGCGGGAGGACGAAAGTTCTAGTCTTCAAGTCCTTGGTGCTTCCAGTCTTCCTCTGTGGATGTGAGACTTTGACTCTGACCAAGGATCTGAGACAGAGACTTCATTCCTTTGTTACCAGGTCTCTTCGGAGAACCCTTGGCTATCCCTGGTCGGACTTTGTGTCCAACGAGCGGTTGCTGAGAGCGACTCAAGTGAGATTTGTTACCTGCATAGTCCGTGAGCATCAGCTGCGGCTGTATGGACGTGTGGCTCGTTTTCCTGACGCTGATCCTGCTCACCAGATTCTCTCAGCGAGGGAGCCTCATGAGTGGAGGAGGCCAATGGGCCGACCACGTGCCTCGTGATTGCAGCAGGTTGATCACCATCTCAAAGAGATGGGGATGGGCCAGGTATCTGCCTGGGGGATGGCCAGATGGAGGCCCTTGGAGTCCCGGCGGAAAGTGGACGCAACGACGTGCTGCTCCGGCGCATGCTCCCATACCTGACCTGACCTGACCCAAAAGACCCAGAGTACCCAAAAGTCACCGAGGAACCAAAAGTCCCCGAGGACCCATAAGACCCTGAAGACCCTAAAGTCATCAAGGTCCCAAAAGACCCTGAACACCCAAAAGTCACGAAGGAACCTGAAGAGCCCCCCTAAAAGACCTCGAAGACCCAAAAGGCCTGTAGAACCAAAAGTCACTGAGGACCCGCAAAACCCAGAGGACCAGAAATAACCTGATGACCCAAAAGACTCAATAGATCCTGACGACGCAAAAGACCTTGAAGACCCAAAAAACCCAGAGGACTAAAAGGACCCTGAGGACCCAAAAGACCCCCCCCCCCCAGACTCCTTAGTAAGACCTTAACACCATTTACATTGCTTACACCCTTCACACAGATTAGACAGCTTCGACCCTTGACCATTTCGACCACTTGGACCTTTTTATATTCCACATAACTTTCAAATAAATACAATATCACCAATATTACAAATAGATTTGTGCAAAAGAAATGTTTGCATTATGATTGGTGTAAATCATGACAACACAGCAAATCTGTGACGTCATTCTCTGCAACGACGTATGCAGAGGTGAGCGTAGCGAGCCGATCCACGCTGGTACTGCATATAGAACTGAAAAACACGGGTGGAATGCGGGTGGGTCTTCATCGAGGTGAAGTCCTGGTCATCCCCTGTGAACATGTCTATTAATTCCGTACTTTTTGAACGTGAGTTGGACTGTGAGTTCATCTATTAATTACTTATTATTGGACCTTGATTTTTTTTTTGTATACCTTGTCGAGGCTCGTGTGAGAGCTAACACACAATGCACATCAAGGGGGCATGAGACAAGAGGGGCGGGAGTGGGAAGGACAAAACAGAGGGGAACAGAGACATTAGGAGATCTGTGGAAGGGAGAGGGATGTGACAGGGAACATGGGGAATAGAAGATGGACATCACAGGGACTTTTAGGAAGGAAACCAGGGAATTTGAAGGAGGTGGGCTTGGGTGGATTATCGGGGGTAGAAAAGATCGAGGATTTGGATGGGGGATGATAAGAGATGGTGGTGAACAGCTGTTTTGAAGGCCTGGAGGGAAGAATGCGAATGAATAGAGTGAGGGAGTTTATTCCAAAGGTGGGGAAAAAGAGGAATGAAAGAGTGAAGGTGAGCAGTGATTCATGATTTTGGTAGTTTTACCAGAAGGGGGTTGTTGGCGGACCTTGAGCGCCCTGCGGAAATGTGGTGGGGACAAATCACAGAGAGAGCAGGAAGGGGGGGGGGGCGAGGCTGGAGAGGAGACGGTAGAAGACAGAAAGACCACCAACCAACCTGCGGTGATTGAGTGAGTGGCCCAAAGACTCAGCCTCATTGCGGGAGATGCCAATGATCCGAAATGCCTTGGTTTCTACAGCGTGAAGCCGAGAAAGGTGGGAGGTAGGAGCACCAGCCCAGAGGGGAGAGCAGTACTCCATCAGGCTGCGGACAAAAGCTTTGAAAGTGGTCAGGAGCTCAGGTGGGCTGAGGAAGGACCTTGCACGACGGAGGATTCCCAGTCGGCGACTGGCTTTGGAGGCGAGGTTTGAAATGTGACTTTCCCAGGAAAGGTCATGGCAGATAGTGAGACCCAGAAGCTTGAAAGAAAGGACTTCATCCAGAGGATTGTTGAGAAAGTGGATGGGGTTTTTTCTAAACGGTCCTTTCGGAGAGACATAGTGAGTGTGAGATTTGTCCGGATTGAAAGACATGTTCCACGTGTTGGACCAGTTTGTGATTTTATCCAGATCTGCAGTGAGCGAAGAAGCTGCTGCTTGCCGGTCTGAGGGATGACCGAATGGTACGGCAGAGGGTGGAGTCATCAGCAAAGAGATAAAGAGGATTTTCCAGAGAGTCGGAGAGATCATTGATGAAAACCAGAAAAAGAACAGGACCCAGAACGCTACATTAAGGAACTCCAGCTTGGACAGGAAGGGGAGATGAAAGAACTCCATTTAGGGCCACACGTTGACTGTGACAGGAGAGGAAGTCTGTTAATTGCCTGTGAGCCAGAGGTATCTGTGCAGATTACGTCTGTTAATTGCCTCTTATTACGGACTAATGGATCAAACAGGTCATGGACAAAAAAAAATGGAAACACCAATGTGAAGTCACTTAATCGGGCGTTGGGCCACCATGTGTGACCAGTATGGTCCACATGCGCCATGGCATAGAGTCCACCGGCAACTGGAATTCTGCAGGAGGGATTGGAAGAAAAAAAAAAAACTCAAAAAGGTCTGGACGGGTTCGGATGAAACCGGGTGGACAGGTTTGGTGTGTGACAAGGATGAATTGATTCGATTTTGGTGAAGATCCTGTTGCTATATTTTTTGTGATGAAACTGATACAAATTTTTGTTCCCATTAAATAGCTTTAACCCTTTCATTTTTTGTTAACCTCCGCCATCGAAGATGGATGGAGGTTACTGTTTTCACCCCTTTCTGTTTGCTGTTTGTGAACAGTATTACGGAAAAACTCCTCGACGGATTGCGACGAAACTTGGTGGGGGGTTAAGGTATGGTCCAAGGATCATACCATTAGATTTTGGACTTGGTCCAAAGTCCAATATTGCCGTTTTGAAAAAATATTTGAATTTTTGTTTTTTGCATTTCTACATGTTTTAAGTGATTTCCAACCTCCCCCCCCCCAAAAAAAGAAATTGTTATAGAAAAAAAAGAAAAAAAACCCCCAAATTTTGCAACTTTTTTTTCAACAAAATTTCGATTTTTTTTTTTTTTGCATTTCTACATGTTATAAGTGATTTCCAACAAAAAAAAAACATGCCAAAATTATAATTGCGGCTGATTTTGGAACTTCAGGTGGATATACCCACGTAAAATCAATTTCTGTCTCAATGAATCTAGTTATGACGAATGAATTGAGTATGTAAAAGTTAAAAGTGAAAGGGAAAGTTGCAAACTATAACTCTGTGAGCACTGTTGACGTCAAATTGAATGAATAGGATATCAGGTTCACTTGAGTGACCGAGCAGTATTGGCGGCGGAGGTTTTGCACTCTACCGAGTGCTCCCCCTCTAGTTGTGTATGTAATTCTGTGGTGCCGTACGGTTGCTTTATATCGAGTAAAAGAGGACGTCGTTGAAGACCATTGTCCTGGATCCCAACAGCTGTGTCTTCTTCCAACTTCACAGCCCTCGTCTTCCAGCTGTTGCTCGTCGCGTCGAGCCTTTTCGAATTTCCTCTAACTGCAGGATTTGCTGGGCATTTCTTCGACGGGAAATCTTTGAATGATGTGGTCATTTTAATTTACTTTCCACAGCTTAAAAGTTTGGAACGAGCTCCAGTTTGAGCACACGCAATCGTTTTCATATTTCAAAGCGAATCTGACCGCGTTGTTTTCCCCCAAATCAAACGAAAACGGGTTGATAATTTTATTTTTGGTGTTTTAGAACAACCACACATTGAAGTATATTTTAACATTTAGAATGTAGCACGAGTCTCACAAAAGAAATATCCCTCTTTTGCTCCGATGAGGGGTTAATGCCTGAAACGCGTGCCATAGTATAAAACCTGGAAAGTGGAAAATCCACCTGTCTGTGCATTCGCAGGTGGCATTACAGCAGGAAACAATGATACCTGCTTTACAGGTTGTTGTATAATCTTTCAGTGTGCAGGTGCTTTGTTTCAGCTTTTATGCTTCAAACCTTAAATTTTAAATTCTTCATTGATGATAAGAATTGCAATCTTCTTATTTGATTATTTTTACCTCTGCCACTGAAGGTGGATGGGGGTGATGTTTTCACTCCTTTCTGTGTGTCTGTGAGCAGGATCTCCCAAAAAGTTGTGGACGGATTTGGACAAAATTTGGTGTACAGGTTGGGTGTGTGACAAGGACAAACTGGTTTGATTTTGCTTCACGTCCGGATCCAGATCCTGCCTATCGGTGGGATACAAAATGTAAACTGTTCAGCCTGGTGGAGGTTTGCGCTCTTCCGACTGCTGTTCTTATTATTATTCTTCTTGCTTCTCAATATTTTCTGAAACATTTGGTAAGCACCTCTGGACTCACTTTCTCGTGCACGGATAGGACACCTTTGTAATCGTATTGTCGCTGAAAGGCCCGAGGCAGTTTCTTGGTGGCTTTTGTTGCCGTTTTGCACTAATCTAAGGCTGCAGTTACTCTTAAGAGTGTTTACCATAAAAATGGGATCTGCAGAAGAATTATACCGTGGGAGTACGAGTGTTGTTTTCACCACCCGTTGGCCTCGGCAGGTTGATTGATTCTTGTAAAACGTTACGAGCCATTTTATTGGTTAATAGTCAACTGTCGGCACCATGAGATTTGTATTTCCTGTTGGAAGTAGCTTAATTAAGGCTTCTGTTGTTTGGTTAGTGTTGTATAGTAATTCAGGTTTGAACAGGACAGGTCCACAAAGACGTGTAAATCAATCCCCACGCGATTGTTAGGAGTTAAGAAAATCCAAGTTTACTCGGGCATAGTTTAAGGCCGATTGGGCCCATCTTGAAATCTCCAAAAACTAAACATATTTTTGGTTAATTATCCCTGAATAGTTCCTCCCAATGCACCATCTATTTGGATGTTATATGTCACTATCTGAGGCTACATGCTCCAGCAGGGGGCAGAGCCGGCCTAGGGCAAGGCCTAAAATGTCCCCTCAGTCACAGCGATCGTTTTCATCCGGAATGCTCTCTTAGTCACTGTGAAGATCATATAATTATAAAGGGCATTACTTTCACAGTCTCACGTGTGCACAGAAGGCTGCCATTTATTGCATGAGCTCCCAGCAGTCGATGAAAGGAAAGAGCATTGGTATAGGCTCACTGGAGCTTTGCGTTGACATTCCCATTGTGGGCCCCAATTGGACGCACAAGGAAAGGCGGCCATTTTTCGAGGGGCACGAAGCTTTTACTTAAATACGTGCACAAACAAAATTACCTGCAGCCTGTCCATCCATTCCAGGGTGGGGACGGTGCTGGAATAATTATTAAGTTTTAAGGTTTGCATGACGTTAAAATCATCTCATCGACACGATTAGGTTGCTGAGAAGGCTTGCGTCGTCATGAAAATTGTCTCGTAAACTTCCTGTCTCGACTCGAGCACGGATGGATTGAATGCACTTTTGGTCCGAGGCTTTTTCAAGGCTTGATCGATATGTAAAGAATATAAATGTTTCACCCCTCCACTTCACATGATCTTTCAATGACACCTTTCCCCACCCCCATCGTCCTTCCCCATCATTACCTCCCACCTTTGCTCTGCAAGACAATCCCTTGGAGGATCCATGCGAAAGGTTTTATAGTTTACGTGCAACAAAGTTTCACATCACTGCTATTGGCATGTGACACGAAAACTTTTTCATTGTTTGTTTGTACTTTAACTGATTCCCACTGGATTGTCTTTATTCCACCTCCGTTTAGTACAGCGTCATGTTAATCCTCAGGGATGTCATTATCTGCACCTCCTTTGCAGATTGTTGAGCCAAGAGTACTTTGGATCTCTGCTTGATAAACAAGGTTGAATTGAGTGAGATTGGGTCATTTTATTATGTTGAGTCCGCATCTGGATGAAGATACGTTGTTTCTGGACCTCTGGTGTTTCACAGAACACCTTAATAGTTCTTCATTGAGGTACAACCTGCCTTTGGACGAGGTTTGGGATGAATCCAGAAATGGACAATGGCCAAATGTGTCCATGCCCTGTCCTGATCAGTACACGAGGTATCTTAAAATGTTCCCCGGTGAAATTGTTCCTAAGCAGCCATCTCCAGACACTACCTGTAATTGTCTCCATCATAAGTGAAACATCAACATCTTTTTCTGAGAGACCCATTGCAATTGATGGCCATTGGTATCCCACAACATCTCTTTCATGTGGTTCATCGGGAAGACTTTTTCGTTCATGGAATACTCAAGATGCAGGGGTCAGGATATGATTGAGGAAGGTGAATCCTTTGATGGACACCAGCATTGTCTCTGTATTTTGGAGCATGCATCGTTGTTGTGATGGAAGTAATTTGACAGTGCCCGTATGATTCACATCATCTCAGAAAGACAGGCTATTTGTAATCGAAGTAAAGTTAGCAGCCATAAGGTGTTTTATTTAGTACAGAGTTCTGGGCTCATGGAAGAGCTGACTGACAGAGGGAGAAAGGTCAACAAAGGAGTAAGAGAGTGTGAGGACATCATGACCTACTCTCATTGGAGACAAGTTTGTTGTCTCTGATTTCTCCTTTGTTTTTGTGGTCTTGCTCCCACTTCTATTTCAGCCATCTGCCCCTTAATAGCTCTAATAAGATGCACAGGTGCTTTGAGTAAACCACTTCCTCGTTAATCACCTCTCCATCCCCAAATCCAGGCTTACTGGTCACCACTTCTTGAGTCTTTCTCCACCTGTGTCAGTCCAATGTCCCACTTTCTCTCAGAACTTCAAGGTGGCATCCCGACACAGTCTCGTATTGTCGCACATTCCGATTTGTGGTCTTTCATTCCACCCATTAACTATTCAAGTCCCCACCCCACCCCATGTTTGATTGTTCGTTCTTTGTCCACTTGTGCCCCAGTATTTTACGACTCTATTATCCACTGCCATGGTGGGAATTGGGAAGCAATGTGAATCTGATGTTTCGGGCATTAGCCCTTCGTCTATCCACTGTTTTTTTTCTTTCTGTTTTTTTTTTAAACAGAATCTAAGGCTTGTTGTGGAGTTGCCACAAATACATCCCATGCACATAGACATACAGATGAGGCAAAGAGCCACTGAGCTTGGGAGATTTAACTTCACAGGGCGTTCTGGGTACCAGCGACGTCACAACAATGGCGTCGTCTTCTCACCGCACTCAGTGGGGCATTTCTTAACGAGGAACCTCCTCCTCCCCCTGGATTATTCGAGCTCGATCATTTTAAATGCTGAATGTCAAGCAAGGAAGCAGTAGGCACCATTTTAAAAGTTGTTGGTATGGTATCCATGAGTGTAAGATAGCTGGGTAGAGCACCAGCCCACAGTGGACAAACATAATTCATCGAGCTGCCAACAAATTCTTTGTAAGCTTTGTGAGCTGTGACATGCTGAGTGGTGTTGAGTAAGGGTTTGGCAGTGCCAGAGTTCAGCAAGGTACCAGCAGACAATGGCCTACTCTTTCTGAAAGACACAGTCCCCAACTTCGTTGTGGTAAGTTTCACAAGTTGCCAGCACCCAATGACCTACTCCTTTTGATAGGCACAATGGGTTCTTAAACACCTATAAGGTCATTATGGTAGGCTTGCCAATATATGTACCTGCACACATCTGCCTATTGTTTTCGAAAGGCAAAATGAGTTGTTTAAGTCGATAAGATAGTGCTATAACAGGTGAGACATTCAGCTTATGATGAGCTCTAAAAGGATGGTGCACTCTTGACACAACACCCTTCCTGCAAATCACCTGGATGATGATTAGTAGTGGGATCTCATTCCTTCAGGGATCGAGCAGGCATCTAAAGTACATTTTCAAAATTAATTGGGTATCTACGATCACCAAGGGTAAGCCTTGGTGATCGCAGATACCAGCTACCAGATACCAGATCCTAGATACCAGCTGGTGATGCGATCACCAGCTTCCACGATCCAATGATGGCCATATTCGTTTTGGACAGTCATATGACCTTGACCTTTAACATTTATGGATAGAGTGTAAATTAAGAGAATGTGTCCCCATCTACATTATGTCCATAAAACTCAACATCATGAAAATCGGAGACAAATTATTCGAGTTATGATCAAAAAAAGTGTTTTTTATTAATTAAGTCACAATCCGAAAAATGTAGGTCAAGGAAACTGGTCAAATGTCAGGTGCACAACTTCAGAGCAGGAATACTATTATGATGCAAGGACATATTGGAAGATCAAGTTGTCTTTGAGATTCCGCATTGGCAAAATTGAGTGATGACACAAAATGCATTATTTTATTTTTTTCAGACCGCCGTTTGACCTTGTCCTTTAACCTAGAGGGGTATGATGTAAATCAAGTGTATATACGACTTGATATAGGCTATCTATTGACGGCAATTTCGTTCCGATCGGACAAGCCTGAGTCAAGTTTTGGTGAAAAATGATAAAATGTTTGTAATTAGGCCATGACTTTAAATTAGGTCAAGGTCAAAAAAAAATTACGTTTTTATGCTCATTATTAATGCAAAATTTCATTCTGAAAGTCCCAGCCAGCTCAGAGATACAGTTCAGACATTGGCAGAAAAAAATGGAAAACTAGAAGGGCACTCGGTAGAGCGCATACCTCCGCCAGGCTGAATAGTTTACATTTTGTATCTCACCGAAAGGCCGGATCTGCACCCAGACCTTAACCAAAATCGAATTGGCTTGTTCTTGTTACCTACCCATCTCATCCACCAAGTTTTGTCATAATCCAACTACAATATTTAGAAATGTCATGCCTTATATCGTTTTTGGCCCGATCTCTCAATGGTAATTAATCACGTTTAAAATTGCAGTATCTGGTTTTGGTTCTTCACCAAAATCTAATCAATTTGTCATACACCCAATCTGCACACCAAGTTTCTTCTGATTCCATCCATAACTTTTTGAGATATCCTGCTCACAGACAGTCGGACAGGAGTGAAAACATAACCTCCGTTCACCTTCGGTGGCGGAGGTAAAAAAAAAACCAAAACCTAAATGGTGGTTTAGTACTCTTGAAGGTTGAAGAAACAATGAGGTACCATTAGAAACTGGAGGCATTAAATTGTAGTAGTAAACCCTGCAACAGGTATAAATCTCCCCTTATCCTATACGAGGAGGTTTAATAAGAAGTCTTGTGGCATCGATTAGAAAGAGATACAAGCAATGTCCAACTAACTATACGAATCGTTCTTTCTGCATCTTGCTGGATAATTGAATGTAGCACCTGATGCCTTTATCGGAGTACGTAAAGACATTTCGGTAATTGAAATGCAAAGTGTATTTGAACTTGCAAAGTTTCCATGTAACAATATCAGTGAATTGTCAAATTTCATTCCATGTGGTTAATGTGCAGCATATTCACAACTAATTTCGGCATGAGTTGAGTTTATTGTGTTTAACTTATGATCTTTCTGACCAACACTGTAATGAATTAATAACCAGAGCTCCTGGTAAAATAAATACCAGCTCTCCTATCTCCACCGCCACGGCACCATTACATGGATTTATCTCGGAATGGATTCATCTAATCCAATCGGCTCGGCCCAGTCGTGTGAGATTAAATCTCCGAGATCAATTGAGGTGTCAGCGCAAGGACAGGTGCTTCGTGCTGGAAGATGATGGTACTGTGAGAGAGGTTTGCTTCACCTGGGAGCTGCATGGATTGTGAGTTGTGACGTGGATCTTTTAATCCCAGGGAGCACAGCGTATAGCTTAGATGAGTGGTGTGGGGGCAGATAAAGCATCAGACTAAACCAAGCTTTCTAATTTCCTCCAAATCTATTAGCTCACCTGAATAATGCTGCCAGCTAGTCATCGAATTGCGTTAAGATAAATTACACGTCAAGGTGCTGCTGAAGTGGTCGGCTGCCATCTGTATAAACGGTAGGGATCACACAGATTATTTGGTCGGCCGGTGGATTGCGGAAAGAGTTCAGGTGGAAATCTGAGCAAGGTTTTGGAATTAACCGAGGGAATGGGTATTACAGACAAAATGACATCTCAAGGTGGCAATTGTTGTTATATTGTGGTTTTAGTTTGTCACAGTGGTTTTTCGAACAACTGGATCACCCATTGCCTCATCCCTCCTTCCCCCTTCCGACCCATCCCCCTCTCTCCCTGTTTCTCGAAATCTTATTCCTCATTAAGTGCATTTGGGTGGAAAAGCTAAGGCAATGTCAGCAGATATTTTCATCTTCAACAGAAGGATGAGAAATGGAATAATATCACCCAGGTGTGCAGAAAACCCCACCTATGGCTTCGTAGTCTTGTTTTTTCATTTTCCTTGTGTGTGCGCGCACGCGTGCATGCATCCATCCATACATCGGGACCATACTCTGTGCAGAGCGTTGGTGCTGCCTAAGCAGTCTCCTTGGCTAATGGGTACAATACTGGACGGGTCGCCACTCCGACACAGGCATGCATACAGTGGCCTGCAAAAGTATTCATCCCCTACCAATGATGGCACATTTCGACGAATGACGAATTATGTAGAAACAATTTTCCAAATGAACATTTTGATGAATAAATGAAGAGATCAAACTAAACACTGCTATCATTGAAGGAGGTTACATGTCAGGAATACCTGTAAAAAAAAAAAACATGTACAAATCAAAATTCGCTAGTTGTAAAGGTATTCAGCTCCTTCGGTCAGTACTTGGTGGAAGCACCTTTTGCAGAAATGACTGCTGTGAGTCTTTTTTGTAGGTCTCCACCAGATTTGCACAGTGAGACGGTGAAATCTTTGTCCATTCTTCACGTGAAAACTTCTCGAGTTCTGCCAAGTTTGATGGGGATCGTCGATGGACTGAAATCTTGAAGTCTCGCCATAAAATGTTCAATTGGATTTAAGTCAGCTGGATTCCATTGACTGGGCCACTCAAGAACATTTATTTTCTTCATATTCAGTCACTCCAGCGTGGCTTTAGCTTTGTGCTTCGGATCATTGTCCTGCTAAATTGTGAATGTTCCACCCAGTTTCAGATTCATGGCTGACTTTAGCAAGTTTTCATCAAGGATTCTCCTGTACTTTGCACCGTCCATTGTACCCTTCTATCCCGACAAGCTTGCCAGTCCCTGCTGATGAAAAGCAGCCGACAACATGATGCTGCCACGACCATGCTTGACAGCAGGGGATGGTGTTAACTGAGTGATGTGCAGTGTTAGACTTAATGCTTTGAATTTAGACCAAAAAGTTACAATTTTTATCTCATCTGACCACAAAACTTTTCTCCACATGCCTGCAGTATCATTAAGATGCTTTTTTTTTTATTTTTTACAAACTCCATACGAGCTTTTGGATGTGCCTTTTTCAGTAATGGCTTCTTTCTTACCACCTGTTCATAGAGGTCAGCCTTTTGAAGAGAGCAGGATATTATTGATTGATGAACACTGACCCCCATCTCGGACATAGAGTCTTGCAGATCTTTAGGAGTCATTGTTGGATTTACAGTGACATCCCAAACCATTTCCTGCTTGCCCGGCTGCTGAGTTTGGATGAGCGACCTGATCTGGGTGTTATGATACGTCTTTCACTTCTTATTGATGGATTTCACCACACACAAAGGGATAATGAGTCACTGAAATCTTCTTATAACCCTCTCCTGAACGGTGCTTCTCCACCTCTTTGTCTGACTTCTTTGGAAAGCTCCTTGGTCTTCATGGTTGACCAAGTGAGTTGCACCTTACAACTTCTTAGGTTAGTGGGGTAGCTTAATTTTTAAGCTATACCACTGATTACAAGCAGGTGAAACCTTTTTCACTTGTTATGTATCCCTTCAAACAAATAACTTGCTCCTCAAGTGATTTTTTTTTTGGAATTAGCGTTTTATCCCTTGTAAATCTGTACTTTATGTTCTTTTAAAAGTTACTGGCTTTGTAAGCAGGTCAGAGCGTAAATTCAGGCGCACTCTTGCAGAACCGAGAACATTCTGGCAGAATTTTGAGGCATGGGGTGGGACCAACGCCACCTCCCCAAATGTTTTCACTGGGCGGGGTGTCGGACGAGTGAATAGAAAGGCTGTCCCGAGTTAGCCATCTCAGTTGGGTTCCGGGTCTTCATTGAGATCAGTTGAGGTTTAGTTCCTTATTTTAGAGCAGTGTAGTGGCCAGTTCCTCGTTGATTTCCTCACAATCGTTCATGAGGGAGTCCACTGGTTTTCTGCTGGAGGAGAAGTCCTTGAGCGGGTAGGTCTAATGTCACGACATGGATCATGATCTCTGCTGTAGCGTCTCCTCTGCCTTCCGTCATTTCCCGCAGCATTGTTTGGCTCGTTTAGCGGTGTGGAAGTGAAATTGCATTGGTCATTTACAATTATACATTTACACACTCACAGTTTATATAATTTGCTTAATGTGCCTGCTTTTGTTTTTAAAACTCATATGTTCTGCTATTTCCGATGAACTTCTACATGTACTTGCTTAACACTGAATCTCAAAAGTATTATGCTGCTTGTTTGTACCTCCTCCCCTTTTCTGTCCCTCCTTTCCTCTTAAAACCTGTATAAAAACCATGCTTTGAGGACAAACAAATTAGAAGGGTTGTTCCCTTTTCCGTGTACATGTATTAAATATTTGAGCTCTGTTACATCGATACTGAGTTGGAGATTGGTTTCTTCGACATCTAAGACTGGGGTTTCTTCGACATCTCAGACTGGGGTTTCTTCGACATCAAAGACTGGGGTTTCTTCGACATCAAAGACTGGGGTTTCTTCGACATCTAAGACTGGGGTTTCTTCGACATCAAAGACTGGGGTTTCTTCGACATCTAAGACTGGGGTTTCTTCGACATCTAAGACTGGGGTTTCTTCGACATCTAAGACTGGGGTTTCTTCGACATCTCAGACTGGGGTTTCTTCGACATCAAAGACTGGGGTTTCTTCGACATCTAAGACTGGGGTTTCTTCGACATCTGAGACTGGGTTTCTTCGACATCTCAGACTGGGGTTTCTTCGACATCTAAGACTGGGGTTTCTTCGACATCAAAGACTGGGATTTCTTCGACATCTAAGACTGGGGTTTCTTCGACATCTAAGACTGGGGTTTCTTCGACATCTAAGACTGGGGTTTCTTCGACATCTGAGACTGGGGTTTCTTCGACATCTCAGACTGGGGTTTCTTCGACATCTAAGACTGGGGTTTCTTCGACATCTCAGACTGGGGTTTCTTCGACATCTAAGACTGGGGTTTCTTCGACATCTCAGACTGGGGTTTCTTCGACAGTGGAGTTGTTTCCAGCAGACAAACCATGCGGTTCATGCCTGGGTCGTGGCCAATATTCTTTTGTCTCATGCCACTCTCCATTATCATCTTGCATCGTATGATTGAGGCCTTAAGTTCGACAATTAAGGTTACCGTCAGTTTGATTCTCCCATGGTGTGTATTTCATTTATTATAATTGTTACACCATTTTAATTGTTACCACTCCTTTTCTCTTCCCTCTCAATATTAATACACTTTTTTTAAATTCACCACGTCTCTGTGCATTTGTCCAGACCACTTTTGATTGCCGAGTCCCAAGAGCTGATTTGGTTATAAATCATTTGAGAGGAGATTTGGGTTCAGCGCATAACGCTCCGTTAAATTCACTCTCCCGCTGAGCAGAAGTGACCGCTCACATCTACATATTGAATCGGAACCTCGGTATAGAGAGGTGTCCGGCGCACTGCCTGATCGGCCGCGGGCTTTTCAAATTGAGCTAGATGTAAGATCAAATCGGCCCTTATAGTGTGGCATGAAGGGTAATCCCGCAGGATTTGTGTGCTAAATTGATTTTTTTGCATTTTCAGTTTGATTTGGAGTCGAGATGTTGAAAAATGGTGGGGTTCAAATTTTCCTGTCCCGAGATCTCATTCTGGAGCCCCCTGTCTTCTAGGATTCGCCCCCCCCACCCCAATCCGGGAATGAACTCATGTCTATCTTCCCTGATTGTGAACCAATTTTAGGAATGATGTTTTATTTTAAGGAACTTTTGGAACATGCTAAAGCTCTATTTTTTATCTTTATGTTTCAGGTAAGACATTCTAATCATGTCAAGCAGTGTGTGCATCATCTGCAGTGAGGGTGCTACCCCAAGCAAGAGACTGATAAGGCCTAAGTCACATTTGCTCTATGGTGAGGATACGGCGGCCGTACACCCTCTGAATTGACAGAAACGTGCGGCGGCCGCAGAGTTTCTGCGGTGGCCTCAGGGTGGCCCCATGCCGTTTGGCTATCTTTTACAGGCCGTAGGGGTCGCCATGGAATTATAACGCGGAGTTATAACTTATTTCATTTCTACGTTCGCCGTAGCAATTCGACAAGCTGAAAAAAAAAGAAAAAGAAAAAACCCACTCGTTACCGTCCGTCTGGCCGCACATTCGCCTTAGGGCCCCCTTGCGGTCCCCCTGCGGTCGCCTGCGGGCACCTTGCGTCTGCCTTGAAAATTCTTTGGCCGCCGCAGGAACGCCCTAAGGTCACCGTGCGACATCAAATCAAAGACCGTACGGCACCCCCATGTTTTCGGTCTCCACAATTTCTAAATACGCCGTGCTGCTCCCCGAAAAATAACAACATATGTGACTGCTACATTGTGTGACCGTAGAACTACTGCGGCCGCCGTATAATTGCAAGTGGCCATAGATTTTGTAGACCCCACCGCCGCCGTGGAAAATGTAACTTAGGCCTGAATAACCCAAATGTAATTGAAGATCTAATTGTTTGCTGTTATGAACGATTATCTTTGGGTCAGCTTGATATGAAATAACTTGGTGACCGCTTAGGTAGCTTGAGTGAAGCGGAGCGCAAATCTGTGTGTTATTATACTGAATGTCAGTAATCCATCGTTAACAAGAGCATGGTTGAAATGCTCAGAGGTAAACGAACCTGGCCTGATTCCCCTGCATGTTCCTCTCGAGGGCCTGGGCGACCTTTACTTCCAGTGCAACTGATTCTTCCCACCATAATAGGACAAAAACCACACCAAAGGCGCGGGTGTGTTTGTTCTCATCCTGCAGCTTTTGTCCTAATGATGCTTCAGAACTTCTTCATCGTGTTTTCTTGGACAGCATGGGTGAAAACTTCCTGGAGATAAAACACAAGACTAAAGATGACCCTGTAAGAACTTGGTTATCTGAGTTAGAGAGCACCGGGGATTCTTCTGCTCTTGAAAAGTACTGTCATAGAAAATGTTTGCGTTATGCACAGCACACCTTCGCTCCATTAGATTACAGTAATGCCCAGCTCATTCGCTCTGTTTGTGATGAACAGCTGCTTCTCTCCATTCAAAACACCCTCTCTAATGATGAAGTTACCCTAAATGTGGCTGAGGTGAATCATGCATACTTGTCAATTTTGAAGAGGTGTCAGGTAGAGATTAATGAGCCAGAAAACTCCAGCAAGCATTTGAAAAAACTGATATCTGAATGGCTTCCTAATGTCCACTTCGTCAAATCGTTACGCAAAAATGAGCATGACAATCTCATCCTCCCAACAGCAGTTAGCATTGCTATGGAACTTCGGTCTGCGATGCTGGATAATGATGACATAATTGACCACTTGAAGAGCATGGCAAGCATTCTATGAGAGGAGATGATGGAGTACCGAAACTGGTCATTCAATGATAGCTTTGAAGACTGAGAATCCTCCGCTACTCCAGTTCTTCCTCACTCATCTCCTCTTTGGCCGTCATGTTCTCAAAGTTTCTGGAATTCTCAATGAAGAAGTAGACAAAGTTGTTGACGTCGCTTGCCAGTTCCTCATCCAAAATACTCAAACTGATCATCAGGTGAAGCGTCAACCAAAGAAAGAAGATGCGTTTCAGCTGACTGTACAAACACCTCTCTCAATTGGCCTGCCCCATGTCTCTCAAAGAGATTCTATCTTCCTCAAAAACCAAAAGTAGACTGACAACCATGTTCACCCAGGGTTTGCTTGAAAACTTTTGCCGATAACAGAGCCTTCAAGCTGGTTGTTGTGTACAGCAATAACATAAAGGGCTACGACTTTGAAGAAGACCATTCACATGAAGACGCCAATACGCTTAATCCTCACCAAGTCCTGTCATCTGTAGCCAAGAACGCTTGGCAGGAGATATGTGTTTGGTCACCAGACACTGATGTTCTCACGCTTCTTCTTGACCTGGTCTCTCATGGGTGACTTGGAGCTCTAATTCGCCTCAAGTTTTTGACTGCGAAGGGGACAAAATACAGAAAAATTGATGTGTTTGTGCGAGTGCAAGTAATTGGACATCACAAATGCCAAGGACTCATTGGACTCCACAATTTCGCCAGCACTAATTAGAGTGAAAAATTTGTGGGTATTTCCATGAAGACCTGGGTTGGTGCCTACCTGAAGCTTGAAGAAGATGACCCAGCAATCAACTGCTTCAGGGTGCTTGTTGAAGGTCCGATTCCGAGTGTCCTGGTCAATGGTGAATTCATCTGCCGCATGTACTGCTCGGCAGGTTCCACAACCCTACCAGCTCAAAGGTAGGAAACGTTTCGTTTTAAGAACTTGGAGGGAGAGATGTTACCTCTTACTCGTGCTGCTTGACTACCACATATCACACGTGCAAATTACATTGCCATGCATGATAAGTCAAACACTACCAACTATCCGGCTCTTCCTCCCATTGAAGAAAATGGTTGAAATGTTAAGGAAGGTGTTTATGTACAAGTGGGGTGTCTCGCCCTGCCTGCCTCTCGAACTGTAATTGAACTGACGAAATGTGCATGTAAATCAGGGTGTAAAGGAAGGTGCAGCTGCTTCAAGAACAGACTTCCCTGTTCTTCTCTCTCTGTAAGTGATATGGCAGTGATTGGGGAAACGTAATTAAGGATGATACCCACGAGAGTAAATCAGCAAGCAGTTTAATGTGATGATGATTGATGTGGATAAGATAAACAATGATAAATTATTATGTTCTTGTTTTGGATTTTTATTTTTAATATTACTCTGTGCTTGTGTAAATTAAAACATCCTGAGTTCATCAAAAAAGGACATACCAAAGGTACATTGTCAATTTTTACAACAATTCTTGGAAAGCATGTTTTTCATCATGGTTGGATTGCATTGTGAAACAAATCCAAGAATAAGGGTGTACATTGTGATTGGTATTTTCAGTTTTTATTTCATATATTGTAGTGTGCAAAAATCGCTGGATCATCTCATCATACTGTTCATTTTAGGTCAGGTCCCTTGATGATACACTGTGTAGATTGCTCAGGATGTGTCATTTATTGACTCATCTTCATAAATAAAATAAAATAAATCCCCCAAACAACTCATAATGTTGGACACGTTTATTTCTTATTTACCCAAGATAAGCGCAGGTTTATTTCAGGGCTGGGGTCCATTTACGGAACACCTCCCCCACCCACCCACCCGACCTTTCCCATGACAGGGAGTGAATTAATGCATATGTCACTTTAAAAGTGTCAAAAATGGATTTAGCATCATCAAAAAACCCTAAAACGACTCGAAGATAATGAAAGTAGGTTCATTTTAAGTGGAGCTCGTCCAGTGGGGTCATAGGGCAGTAAAGGCCTCCCGGAAGGAGACCCAGGGCCAGGAAAATTTTAACCCCATCATTTCCCCATAGCTTGACCCCATTTCCATACAGAAAAGCAAAAAAAATAAAATCAATTTTAGAAAGAAAATCCTCCGGGAGTAACTTTTAAGAACACTTCATACCACACTGTTATTCCGACTCAGAGCATCTTGGCCACTTGGCTGGCATTTCCGCACAACAATATAGTATGTATGTATGCTTGTATGTCTGAATGTATATATGTATGCTTGAATGTATGTATGTATGTATGTATGTATGTATGTATATATATATATATATATATATATATATATATATATATATATATATATATATATATATGTATATATGTATGTATATGTATATATGTATGTATGTATATATGTATGTATATATATATGTATGTATGTATATATGTATGTATATATATGTATGTATGTATATATATATATATATATATATTTATATATGTATGTATATATATATATATGTATGTATATATATATATATATATATATATATATATATATATATATATATTTATATTCAGATATATACACTATTGAGCCAAAACATTATGACCACTGACAGGTGAAGTGAATAACATTGATTATCTTGTTACAATGGCACCTGTCAAGGGGTGGGATATATTAGGCAGCAAGTGAACAGTCAGTTCTTGAAGTTGAAGTGTTGGATGCAGGAGAAATGGGCAGGAGTAAAAACCTGAGCGATTTTGACAAGGGCCAAATTGTTATGGCCAGACGACTGAGTCATAGCATATCTGAAACGGCAAGGCTTGTGGGGTGCTCCCGGTCAGCAGTGGTGAGTACCTACCGACAGTGGTCCGAGGAGGGACAAACCACAAACTGGCGATAGGGTGTTGGGCGCCCAAGGCTTAGCGATGCGTGAGGGCAACAATGGCTATCCCATCTGGTCTGAACCGACAGAAGGTCGACTGTGGCACAAGTCACAGTAAATTTCAATGGTGGTCACGGGAGGACTGTGTCGCAATCCACAGTGCATCGCAACCTACTGCGTATGGGGCTGCTTAGTCGAAGACCGGTTAGAGTGCCTATGATGACCCCTTTCCACCGTCGAAAGCACCTACAATGGACACGCGAGCGTCGGAACTGGACCTTGGAGCAGTGGAAGAAGGTTGCCTGGTCCGATGAGTCCCGTTTTCTGTTAGATCACTTGGATGGCCGTGTACGTGTGCACCGTTTACCTGGGGAAATGATGGCACCAGGATGAACTGTGGGAAGACGACAAGCCGGTGGAGGGAGTGTGATGCTCTGGGCAATGTTCTGCTGGGAAACCCTGTGTCCGGCCATTCATGTGGACGTCAATTTGACACGTGTCACCTCCCTAAACATCGTTGCAGATCAGGTACACCCCTTCATGGCAATGGTATTCCCTGATGGCAGTGGCCTCTTTCAGTAGGATAATGCACCCTGCCACATTGCACACATCGTTCGGGAATGGTTTGAGGAACATGATGAAGTGTTCACAGTGTTGCCCTGGCCTCCAAATTCTCCAGATCTCAATCTTATTGAGCATCTGTGGGATGTGCTGGACCGACAAGTCCGATCCACGGCGGCTCTATCTCACATCTTACAAGACTTGAAGGATCTGCTGCTAACGTATTTTTGTCAGATACCACAGGACACCTTCAGGGGTCTACCCTGAAGATATATACATTATTGAGCCAAAACATTATGACCACTGACAGGTGAAGTGAATAACATTGATTATCTTGTTACAATGGCACCTGTCAAGGGGTGGGTTATATTAGGCAGCAAGTGAACAGTCAGTTATTGAAGTTGAAGTGTTGGATGCAGGAGAAATGGGCAGGAGTAAAAACCTGAGCGACTATGACAAGGGCCAAATTGTTATGGCTTGTGGGGTGCTCCTGGTCAGCAGTGATACCCACGTCCATGAGTCCATGCCTCGGCGGGTCGGTGCTGTTTTTTGCGGCACACGGAGGACCAACAGCATATTAGGCAGGTGGTCATAATGTTTTGGCCCATCAGTATATATATTGTTGCGGTGCCAGGTATCAGCTGCGAGCATGACTGCTAGATGGAGCAGTAGAGTCGGCTCGACCGATCGCTCAGAATTTAGATCGTACCTTTTTGGAAAACTCCAAAAAGTACGGGTCCCTTATCGGACCGTGAAGCGTCAATATTTCTGCCACGTGGTACAGGGTTATTTGCCAATTTTCAAAATACCTAGATTTCCACGTGGCGATTTACCGAGTCTCCACACCCTCGACCACACCCGTACGGAACGAGCCGCTTTGCGTACTCGAACCATGTGTGACCCGAGCGGTTGATCGCCGAGATCCGTCGGTCCAAATATCCTGTTACAGCGGCAACAGCCTGGCTAATTTTTCAAAACACAGCACGCAAAGCGAATGTAGGAAAGGACTTGAACTAGGGGATACATTTCACAAATGGGGCTGTTTATTTAACAATAGGCATGGAGGGGAACACAGAAGAGCAGAGTTATCCGAATATTAATAAGCATGTATGTTCAGCAAGCACTTAACAATTCATTACTTACTATACTGGCGCCACAAACACATACACACACCCAAAGAATCGGACCAAAATGGTCTTTATTGAGGCCTCCAGCCCAGATGGAAAGTACGAGCTGAAGACCAGATTCTGCCTCGGACCTGTCCACCTCGTGTGGTCTTCGCGTTGTTCGAACCGGGCACCACCGGGGCCGAGCTGAATCCAGACACCGGCGAGCTGCGATCAGCTTCCTGAGCTCCGCCGGATCCTCTCGCGCTCCAGAATATGTGCTGGTGAAGACGAGGCGCCGATCCTTCACAATCCGCTGAGTTGATTCAACCAAAGAACCACCAACCACCTTCCGTGCTCTCTGAACAACCACCAACCAAGAAGAGCAAAGAACCCACTTCTGACTCTCCATTCCCTTTTTATCCCTCTGGTGTGCAGCTCGCTTCCGGCGTGACTCGTTCGCCGTCAGTGGGGGCTGTCACATCCCACCCCTTGGAGTGCCCAAGCGAGCCGATTCATGTCCATATTAGGGAATGGAATTCAGTTCGCTCATCGTTGGGTGGG
>NC_140978.1:36227843-36240343 GCF_056783735.1 Eptatretus burgeri | reverse complement strand
ACGTTTATTGACGTTGATGTGGCGTCTCTTACAGACTTACACGACATTATTTTGCATGTTACATTAGTTATTCATACCTGTTGTTTGTGTCCTTTATGATGTCCTTAAAAACAGTAAGTTTCCTGTTTGGAATGATTTTCAATTTTGTTTGACTGCCAGACAGGGAGACGGATAAAACAATTATCTCAGCTCTCTTCACCTGTGCGATCGGGACGATTTCAGAGCCAATGTATGGTAAAATGAAAGGCTTGTCTTCATATTATTCATGTTCAAAATATAACATTTGATTTAAATAAGTTGTTCCTCAATCATAAAATGATAATTCAGACAGATGGATGGACATGAACCAAATGCTTAATCCCACTTTTTGCTTTGTGTGTGTGGGGTAATTAGCTTTATATATTTGATGATGTGTATTGTGAGAGAGATTTATATTCAAGAGCACTCGTTGACAATGTATGCAAGCCAACAGAAAAACTAAAAATGTTTCATATTCATAATTAACTTAATCAAACAATGACCAAAAAAAAAGGCAAGTCATGTGACCAAAAATGCAATATAATTAAGTATGCAATATTTAAAGTGTATTATCATTACTACAATTACTTAGTAATCAACAAATTGCTAGTTATTAAAATTACTTAGTAATTAGGAATACTTAAAACATATTAATACGTTAGCACATCATAAGTCAGACATAGGAATGATTGGAATCACTTGTAATTGCTTCCTTTCTAATGTACAGAATAAAATCCGGTCTCCTTCAACTGTTTTTAAAGGCCATTGTAATTGCATTCTGCAAACAGCTAAATAACTCAAGTGAATCATGAATTAATGATGAAAATGAGCTCTATATTTAAAAGTTTACAGCTGTAGTAATTTTTGAATGTAAACACGGCAAAAGTTATACAATAAGATCTAGAAGCGGTGCTTGTTGCCATTGCCTAGCAACCAGTGTCAGCTCCATTGTTAACCTGCAGTGAGCAGACAAAGACTGCACCGGCCGACTCTTATTCGTGGATATTTTTTGGTTCAGAACAATTTCCAACAGTTTTGTGATTTTTCCTGCGATAATGGCTTCGAGTTGCAGCAGTATGCAAAATTTAAGCTTTCTACCCCACCTGGAAGGCATTAAACATTTATATCAGTGAGTTAGTGAGTGAGTGACTCAGTCAATCAGTAGCTAGAAAAAGTCTGGTGTTGGCTTCGCAGTTAGGGTGGCTGGCTTGGGATTTTAGGGTACTGAGTTCAAGCCCCTGTTTTTTCTGTTGACTTAAAACCAGGTGGGGTTGACTCAGCCTGTCGTCCTTCCGAGGCCAGTGAAATGACCACCAGTGTACTGGTAATAGGGGCATTGCACCAGCAGCATGGCCACACCCTCAATCAGTGATGCAACTAGCAGCCATAGGCTGCACACATAACGAAGAAGTGGTTAGAAAGAGCTGTATTTATATTTAAAGAAATAATATGAGCTATATTGCCATCTCACACTCCTCTTGTCTCCTGCTCCCCTTGTTGTTCGTTATGAGTGTTAGCTCTTACATGAGCCTCAACATTGTATGTTAAAAATAGAAAAAGAAGAAATGCGCATCCAACCAAAAAAGTAAATAGATCCACTCTGCCAATTTAAGTAACTAGTTGTTACAGGAATATCCTTCTCGGGCCACGTTCGGTGGGCAACGTGTTGCGGAACATTCTTGGATATGCACGTTACAGTTTTTGTCATTTTTTTAAAACAAATTTTATTCATCACAACATAAACTCCATGTGATCACATTCAAAGCTAGCAACACAATCTTGTGACGTCTATTGTGATGACATTTTCTGATGACACAAACGATGCCAATGGAAACAAAAACATGTCAATTAAACATTTCATCATATTTCATATTTAATTATTTCCATTCCTAATGGTTTGTCTCTGGGCCGGAGTGTCCCCGTCTAAGCCCAGCTTCAAAGTCAGGAAGAACAATGCTTGAAAAAATGGGCACACTCAATTGGTCAGTGCCACAACCAATGGATGGGGGAAGAGAAAAACGGACAATCCCAATTGGTCAGTGCTGCGACCAATCGACGAGTAAATATTGGTGACATAGTTACAGCACAAGCTCTATTAATTATAGTCGGTAGATTACATAAGCAAGAGTTGACCCGATCTCAGGCGATGTTTCATACGCTTCCCAGTGAGCTTCCTCAGGACGATAGACCCACGTCTCGGCACGTTCCGCTTTTTAATTCCCTATGGGACCACTCATTTCTGGTCAATCGAGTAGTGTTTTGATTTTGTTTCTGGTGACCCTCCGGTTCCAAACCTTAAGCAAATAAATGTCAAATTGCATCATCGATGGTCTGCTCTGCTCTCCTCTTTAACCTTGTTTGGTTGTTTTTTGGGGATTCCATCCCGACATGTTTTGTTCATTTTTAATGTTTTTTTTTCGACTTGCCATATATATTGTTGCCATATCTTGGACAATATTATGAGTATCTTGTTCATCAACTTTTTGAAGGCCCCTCATACAATATGGTAGGTTGAACGTACGAGAGAAGAGACATTAAGAAGACAAGACAATGATGAAAGACCAGTTTGTGATGGCTTTTTGTCGATGAGAAATAACAATGTCTGAAAAATTAAAAGATCAGCTAAAATTATGATCGAGATGAATTTGTAGCATCACATAAAGGTCGCAAGAGTAATATACAATGCGTTGGGACCGTTGTTAAAACGACATGATGGATGAAAGCAGCACATCATGTGTAAACAATGGCAAAAAGCTCTGCAAACCTGCGAGGATGACAAAGTGGATACAAAAAGCCAGTGACTTTGGATCCAGATGAAACCGAGCTGTAAATAATGTGATCAACACAATTTATTTATTTATTTATTGCCAGTGGTCGAAGGCTCATTCATGGTGGTGTTTGTACCCAAATCACATGCAGGGCAAAAGCACAGTGGTCATTGCTTTACTACAAGATCATGTATTACAAAGACAGTAGAAATAGGTGGGATATGAACCTGGGATCCCAGCAACTCCGACTGTATTCAAATGGAAATGCCAAACAGGCCAACCCAAAGTTCCTCCACCAGCTTCATAAAGATTATGATGACTATTGGTATGGGCCTGATTATACAGTCTGCAACCTGCCTCTCAAAGTTAATTCTGAAACCCGGTATGTGTGAATTCGCTGTTTCGTCAATCCTGCAATTCCCTGTCACTGCCGAAGGATCATCAGTTTAACCAACCTATCTAATTCCACAGTCAGATATTAGAAGAGGTTCAGTTTCTTGAACTGAAATGCTTCACCTTCAGCTATGACCTCTCCTGGATTGACCACATAGCAAAGCTGACCTCTCGGGCCAGCCAGAGACTGGGCATTTCATCCAAGTCTTTCCTTTGAAAATCAGAACTCCTCACAGCCGACAAAGCCTTTGCCCTGAGCTAAATAGAGTAGTGCTCTCCCCAATGGGCTGGCAATCCAGTATTACTTCTGTCTCTCCTGGATTCTGGAGGATCTAAAGCTCGTGACATTATTGGAATCATTCCGCAATGATGGCAAAGCCCTGTTGCTCTCACGTCAGAGACAGTTTGGTGGCGCCTCAGTTTTGTACAGTCTTTCATCTGGTCTTGCTCCATCTGCACTGTCAGCCCTCCAAAATTCCCCAAAAACTCCAGGATATAAGTGTTCTTCTACCAACCCTGAGCAGATTATGCTTCCAAAATAGAGGCAAACTGCGCACATCAACTCCTTTGTTCCTCACCTCTCCCATCTGTGCAACCGCATTCCCGAAATGCTTCAATCACACTCTTCCCTCCACTGCTTCAAGCATGTAATGCATTGCCATCATTATCATCACCCTTTCCTACTCACAATTACCAAACCCATTCCAACCCTCTTATTTGCAGGTTGGTGTGATTGTCTATCTCTGTCTCTGTCTCTCTCTCCCCAACCCCCCCCCCCCCCAATTCATTCCAGTCCTCAGTGTCTCCAACTGTTGCCCCACTGACAGTTTGTTGCTTTTTTTACCTTTCATCATCTCGCTCTTCCATGAGCCTCGATCTTGTATTAAAAGTAATGGACAGCAAACTAAATTCAAACCATTAACCGCAAGTTTTGTGAAGTTGCTCCACCCAAAACACAAATAGAAAGATGAGGGCAATTCATGGTCGTGTCTGCAACCTCCCACAATCGATCCTAAATCCATGAACGATGAAATATTTTCGTCAACAACAACGTTAACAGCGAATTATGCTCTGACCGTCATCCGTATGCTAGCGACTTATGGACTTCACCATTCTGCTTGCAATTCGTGTCATGTCTGCTATGAGGCAGGGAACCGGCAGTGCGGGGTGCGAGGATTCACACTCTCGGATAATTCCAAGCCACTGCGATATTTTCTTTTCCTGCTATGAGCCATAATTTCACCACCTACGCCGCTCCACAGCCCTCGCTCTCGCAATGACCATCGACCCAGTGGTCGTGTTCACAAGTCATTCTAAAATCTCAAGGAAGCTGCACACCGACCGAGCTGGGAATACACAAATGTATGTATTCCAGGCTGGGTAACATCACCTTTCTATTAAAATGATTTGTTTGCGATGTCCCACTCTTGCATTACCAGTATCTATAACCAGAAATTATTTTGAAAATGTCTATTTTTTTTCACCGCCATGTCACCTTGACCCCAAACACACTCCAACATCCTTCATCCACCCCACGAGGCCTTCCAGCTGACATTTATCACAAGTCATCTGCTTTCTTCAGCATCTGTTCAGCTCGTGCATTATCTCTCACTTGTCTGCGAGTGAATCTACCTGTTAACCTCTTGCGATCCCGTGTTTCCTCCTTTGCCTTCGGAAAGGCCACTCAAGCTCAGTGTTCTTGAGTCTGGAGCTAGATCAACCATGGATCCAGGACTGACTCCTTTTTCTCTGTGTCAAATGTCTATTTGACCATTTGTATACTTTTCACGTTTGTATGTCTATCCAAACCATGCGACTCAGAATGAGCCTTCACTTCAGTATCTATAAAGCTAATAGTTTCACCATTTGCTCTTCGTGATGGCTTTTACTGTCACTTCTCCTTGTGAGCCAACGGCCATCCATATCTGGTGCCAACTGCATCTGCAGACATCCTCCTGTGGTTGGTTACCTTCCCTTGGAGGTTGGTGGCAGGATATGCACTCTGGCCACCACAAAACACACTGAGGTATATGGCGGGGTGGTGCTGAGGTGTCGTCGACCAGACGGCGGGCTCGTTGGGTTAACGTAAGGTGGTCCCTTCAGGCAGGTGCCTGGAATGTCATCCCTAAGAGATGGGAATGGGCTAGGCATTTGCCTGGGGGATGGCCAGACGGAGGCCCCTGGAGTACCAACAGAAAGTGGACACAGCGACGTGCTGTGGCGCATGCTCTCCATGTATCTATGTATGTATGTATGTATGTATGTATGTATGTATGTTACTGTCTCTGCATTGAGATCATTAAACCAACATGCACAAACACCACCATCATATTCCATGACATCTTTTCCAGCATGTTCTTTTATTTCAGAAGAAAAATCCATAATCTTTGATCAAAAGCTCTACATCATAAAGGATTAGACTTCTTTTTGATGTTGTCTTCATCTGCACTGCATTTTGTTGATGTGCGCCAAACAAGTTCAGCAATCGATGCCGGCAACTTGTGAACATATGTGGACACGAGGTCGGCGGGAAAGGTTAACAGACTCTGCTAATATTGAACCGCTGATGAAACGTTGACCTGCCTCGGATTAGCAAGGTGAATGCTCCAAATATGACACATCAAACATCTGTTAATTGTTACCTGTTCTTGTCCATTCTCGTACCGCATCGCCAACCGACACCACCTGTGTGTAATTTCAGCACTTTCTTGTTTATAATTATGTGGACGACAACATTCAACTTTAGTAATCAAAACAAAACTATCACCCCACCTCAACTTTTTTGTTCCTCGTTTTTCACATCCGTGCCTCCCATTCAATCCCATGACTCTTCCCTCCAGGTCTTCAAGCAAGCAGTGCACCACTATCTCATGCTATCCCCATCCATATCCACAGTCTTTTCTATGTCCATTAACCCGACTTAACTCAGCCTTCTTATTGCAGGTTCCTCTCTTTCCTCCCCTCCTCTACTCTTTTCTTGTTCGTTCAGTCCCTTGCTTATTGAGTCCAACTGTTGCCCCACTGTCAATTCATTGCCTTTTTACCTTCCATCACCCGTCGAGCTTCCAACAGATTCGATTTGTATCGAAAATAATCCAGATATACATGGAGTCCTTCTCATTCTATTTCTGCTTCTTGTTGTCCTTGTTGAGAAAGCAACATGTGCATGAAACAACGGTCTATCTCCATTACGTTTTAGGTTGTATTTGGAGGGAAATACTTTGTAAATCAAATGAGGTAGTGTTAACATTGAAAAGGAAGTTTGTGAGGCCTCAACTAGAAAATTGTGCACTCAAGTTTGGTCACCGCATCTCAGGTAGGCCATACCTGACATGGAGAGGGTTCAGCGTAGGACTATTAGATTGATTCTGGCCTCAGCAGGACTCAGCGAGGAGGAGTGGCTAAAAGAGACAGGACTTTATACATGAGAGAGGAGACAACTGTGAGGGGGATTTGACTTAGATGTTTAAGGCAATGAAGGATGGAGACAAAATAAGTGAAGAAGACTTTTTCAGCAGAATAGACATTGATCGGCCCAGGGGCCATAGTCTGAGAGTGAAGAAGATGAGAGTTAGAGTAGGAATGAGGCAGGGTTCTTTCACTCACAGAGTAGATAATGCAGGGAATGAAAGGTATTGGCAGCAGAAAGAGTAGATAGGTTTAAATTGGAGATAAAGGGGTATTGGGATATTGGCAGGACTTGGAGGTAGCTTATGTGTGGGATAAGTGATGGCTTCGGGGGTTGGTGTAGCACAGGTATGATGAGCCGAATCGCCTCCTGCTGCGTCAATGTTCCTTGAAATTAGTGAGGACAAAAGGTAGTTTGCAAAATTGGACTAATAAATCTGTCTGTTTGGTTGTCCGCTCAAGGGCAGATCTGTTTGCTGCCAAAGCAGTCTGATGAAAAGGATCATCCTGGGAGGTTTGCCATTACCTTGCAGCATGAGTTAGGTCACAAATTTGAAACCTGGCCAGGGTGCTGGAACACAGGAGGCCTACTTGTTATGAAACATACCGTGTGGTTTGTTGGGGGTATCCTGGATCACCGACTCTTCTGATGGATGTTACACTCATTGATACATTAGCTTGTTTGTGAAACATCACATGTTAGGTGAGGTATGGGAGCATGCGCTGGAGAAACACGTCGCTGCATCCACTTTCCGCCAGTAATCCAGGGGCTTCCATCTGGCCATCCCCCTGACAGATGCCTGCTCATCACCATCTACTTGAGAAGCTGATCAACCTGCTGCAACCACGAGGCACGTGGTTGACCCATTGGCCTCCTCCACTCACGAGGCTCCCTTGCTGAGAGAATCTGGTGAGCAGGATCAGCTTCAGGAAAATGAGCCACATGTCCATGCAGCTGCAGCTGATGCTCATAGACTATGCAGTTAACAAATCTCACTTGAGTCTCTCTCAGCAACTGCTCGTTGGACACAAAGTCTGACCAGCGATAGCCAAGGATTCTCTGAAGAGACCTGACCGACCAAAGGAGTTAAGTCTCTGTCTCAGATCGTTGATTAGAATCCAAGTCTCAGATTCTTCCAGCAAGACTGGACACACTAATGACTTGAAGACTTGGACTTTCATCCTGCACAGGTGCTGACAGTGTCACACCCCATGGTCCAGTGAATCGATGACTCCCCAGACCTGACACAGACATCTATCGACTTCGGGCTTACAACATGCAGAGACATGAATATCACTGCCAAGGTAAGTGAATCTCTCTGTGACCTCAACATCCTCGCCACAGACAGGGACAGACAAGATAGCACATCCAAGATCTCATTGAAAGCCTGGATCTTAGTCTTGATGCAGGTGACCCATTATCCCAGTGGCTCTGTCTCAGCACCTTATGGGCCCCCATAACGAGTCCAATGGCTCTGCAAACATGACTGCATCATCTGCAAAATCAAGTTTGGGGATCTTGACATTCCCAAACGACGCACCACAGCCAGATCTCTCCAACATTCTCCCTATAATCCAGTCCATACAAGTGCTGAAAAGTTGGAGGCCAGCACACACCCCTGTCAATCTCCAGTAACAACTGTAAATAAGTCAGAGATGGAACACACCACTCATGGCACTTCAGCAAAAGACTTCTGTGACTCATTGGGACTGACTCATTCTGTCAACTTCCCGACCCGGATCTCAACCAATGGCACTCCATCTCTTCTGGATCTGATTTTGACAAATTTCCCTGAAAATATCTGCTGTTCTTCCTCCGCTCCAATCAGTTGTTCTGACCACGTGCTTGTCAAAGTCGACAGCTCTCTGGCTGTTTCCAGAGAATGACCACAGCGCTGTCGAGTCTGCCATTTTACTCAGGCTGACTAGCAGGGTCTCCAAAGAGCAATCAAACTTCTAGACTGGTCTCCCATTGCTACTTTCGCCAACATCAACTCATCCTGGGAATTCTTTCAAAGAAACTTGCTCTCTCTCATTTATCTCATCTTCATCACAGATTTATCCCCTCTCATCTTCAGTTGTCCCACCCTTCCTCCCGCCCTTGGTTCACTGAAGCTTGTGGCGAGACAGTTGTCCTGAAACAACTTGCCTTTGCCTCATAGAAAGCAAACTCAACTGAGGGGAATCTCAGTTCCTTCCATAAATCTTGGAACAAGTGTGTATCTACCCTCAGCAGAGCCAGAAAATAACATCTTCCTAATGTGAAGTCTGAACTCTCAAACCTCTCTCCCTCCTCAAAATCCTCGTGGCATCTAATCAAATCTGTTTCTGGTGTATGTTCCCCCTCTATCCCTCCCTTACCTCAAATGGCCCCACTGCTGATATCGCATGTGAAAAGGCTGAATGCCTAAACTCGGTGTTTGCATCAAAATCTTATGCACGAAACCCATCGCTTTCTGTACCCACCTTACCCAGTCGCACCCAACTGTCCATGGACTCTGTGTCCTTTTCTTCTGACAAAGTGGAGAGTTTGCTGTCAAACCTCGACTTAGATTCTACAACCAGTCCAGACGGTATCAGACCACGTGTACTTAAAACCTGCTCCTCTGCTCTTGTTCACCCTCTCTCTGTTCTATTCACCCTCTCATTTGCTCAAGGTCATCTGCCATCTGCTTGGAAATCAGCAAACATTACTGCCCTGCACAAAAAGGTGCAAAAACAGATCCCTGTAACTGCAGACAAATCAGCCTTCTCCCAATCACAGTCATCAGCAAGGTTCTGGAATCCATCATCGCTTCAGACATTAAATTCTTCCTTTTCTCCAATGGTCTGTTTTCTGATCATCAATTTGGTTTCAGACCAGGTCACTCTACCCTGATATGCTGCTTCTGCTCTCCCAACAATGGATGGAGGTACTCAATACCAGACATGAAATCAGAGCCATATCCCTCGCCATATCACGTGCTTTTGACATGGTCTGGCACCCTGCCATACTCAATAAACTCTCTTCCTTTGGTATCCAAGGCCATCTCCACTTATGACTGGAAGACTTCCTCTCCTGTCGCAGTCAACGTGTGGTCCAAAATGGAGTTCTCTCATCCCCTCTTCCTGTCCAGGCTGGAGTTCCTCAAGTCAGTGTTCTGGGCGCTGTTCGTTTTCTGCTTTTTATCAATGATCTCTCTGACTCTCTGGAAAATCCTCTTTTTCTCTTTGCTGATGACTCCACCCTCTGCCGTACCATCTGTCATCCCTCAGACCGGCAAGCAGCAGCTTCTTCGCTCACTGCTGATCTGGGTAAAATCACAAACTGGTCCAACACGTGGAACATGTCTTTCAATCCTGACAAATCTCATTCTCTCACTATGTCTCTCCGAAAGGATCTTTTGGAAAACTCCCTGCCCTGATCTACTTTCTCAACAATCCTCTGGAAGAATTCCTTTCATTCAAGCGTCTTGGTCTCACTATCTGCCATGACCTTTCCAAGGAAAGCCACATTTCCAACGTGGCCTCCAATATGCGTTCTGTCTGCGATTTGTCCCCACCATATTTCCGCAGGGCGCTCAAGGTCCGCCAGCAACCCCCTTCTGGTAAAACTACCAAAATCACGAATTACGGCTCACCTTCACTCTTTAATTCTTTGTTTTTTCCTGCCTTTGGAATAAACTTCTACACTCTCTAACAGCTCGGCCTTCAAAATAGCCATTTACCACCATCACTTATCCTCCCCCTTGCAAAACCTCGATCTTTTCTACCCCCGTTAATCCACCTCAAACTCACCTTAAAATTCCCTGCTTTTCTTCCTGAAAGTCCCTGTAATGTCCATCTTCTATTCCCCATGTTCCCCGCCCGATCCCTCTCCCTTCCACAGATCTCCCCATGGTCTCTGTTCCCCACTGTTTTGTCCTTCCCTCTCCCGCCCCTCTAGTCTCATTCCCCCCTTGCTGTGCGTTGTGTGTTAGCTCTCATACAAGCCTTGACAATGTATACAAACAAACAAAAAATCGACGGTTAACGGTTTCGAGTCAGGTGGGTAATCAAACTCAGATGAGACAGATCAAAGGTGAGTGTGCTACCTCCGAGCTACCCTGCCAGCCTTGAGCTAATGGCTACCTTGTAATAAATAATGTTTCAACATGTTAATGAAGTTTTAATTGAACAGTACAGTATTCAAAATGATTCATGAAATATCTTTCTCTTATATGATAGCCATTGAAATTAAGTCTAAAAAGCATAAAGTTTTTTTTATTTTTATTTTTTAAAGTATAATTGGTGTTGGAATTCTATTTTATCAATAATCCTTCAATCTGAAACAAATAACTGGCCAACAGGGCACAGCCTGTGCACATTGCACAAACAATCCAGAGGATGAACAAGGACGTGTTTATTTATTGGATCACCAGAGTGTGTTACCTGGAGGCCCAACCTCTTAACAAAGCTTTGGGGGTGTTCACAAGAAGTTGAGAAACTTTTCAAGGCTAAAACTAATCCTGGACGGATCTCCACTCCGTTGCAGGATACTCAACTGAAGGTTATTTCGACAGGAATTTGTAATTTGTTCAAGGTGGTGTAGATAACTCACCTATCCTTCGTGAAGGATGCCGTGGGATCTTTAATGTCCTCCAACGGCCACACCTTACTGTCCTTAGGATGGACGGTGCTCACATCGATGCCTCGCCCTGCATGCGAAACACCAGGGTTATAGCTGCCCCGAGATTCTAACCCAGGCTAGGCACGAGGCAGCTCAGAGGTGAGTGCGCATACCTCTAGGTTATCCTGCTACCCATGACCATGAGGGATGGGGTAATATGCCTGCCTATTGTGGTCTGGTCTACCTGTGATTCATTGCCAGTCCACCCAATGTGGAGTTGGGATGAGTACTGAAATGCTACCTGTGAAAAAGCCAACACCGCTAAAAACATCCCCTTCACTAAACACGAAAAAAAAAACCCCCCTAACTTGCATTTCTTATTTAACACTTTAGCCTGGCCACTAACGCACGATGTCCTACTTTTCCAAGAGATACCTGTAAGACCTTTAGCGTCCACGACTTGCATGTAAATGGAACGGTCGACTTTACGTCCCTATCAGGACGACGTAAACACACACGCCAGCCTCAGACAGCAGGTTTCAGTTGAATCCGACCCCATATGGGATCAGACTCAGACTCAAGAGCTCGATGGTAAGTTCACTGTTTAAAATATCTTGCAGGATCCAATAGACTGTTTAGAATGTGCAGTCTTCTAATGACCGCCCCCTCTGTGAAGTTTCTGTCATTTAGCCCATCATCTGCATGCCTTAGCCTCATCCAAATCGGTTTACTTCTTCTGTTACATACTGCCAATAGAGAAATAACTGATATGAGTGTTTAACCTCTTAGGTGATAAAAACAGTCAAGTTATTCACAATTTATATAATTTAAGATATGACATTTTAAAACGGCCAAATTACTTTTGTCATGAACCAGGATATAATCAGGATGCCCATTTTAAAGATGTAAATGTGGAGAAAGTTAGAAGTTCGTTTTAATTATCTACCAATCATGATTCATTTATAGGAAGCACTTGATGGGGGTTACCTATGATAATTCAGGAAAGTCACCTTGCAAGCAATCTTTCCCTCCGGCATGCCCGCTTAATCAGAGCTTCGACCAGAATAGTTGAGGCTCCTGAGGGTTACGAGAGACGGATGAACCGCTGCTGAGCTTTCTGGTCTTTGGAATGTTTTGCCTCACAGTGTGACCGGGTTTGAATCTGAAACTGTCGACAACACCAGCTTTGATTTAAAAGAGATTAAGGCTCTGCGGGACTTGTGTCTCTGCCAATGTAGACAGGTTTGTGGCCTTATCTGCCTTCAATTGTCTCAAACCTGTTCTCTCACCTGATCTCTCAGTCCATGACCCCTTTTTTATCCCAA
>NC_140978.1:36167843-36222843 GCF_056783735.1 Eptatretus burgeri | reverse complement strand
AGGGTGAGCATGAGGTAGTCAGTGGGGATTAGTAGGTATATGGTGCCAGTGTGAATGTAGGTGTGTAAATGTTAATGAGCATAGATGAATGAATGCAGGTGGAATGCCAGCAGGAATGAATACAGCCATACAGGAATAAAAGAATGCCATACAGCCAGCAGGAATGAATGCAGGTCAGCGGCCCGAGAGTGAATGTGAGTGGAACTTGTATGGTGCGAAGGAATGAATGAGAGCAAATGAGCCCTACCCAAGGTAACCTGGTGCGAGTTAAGAGATTGGTAAGGGGGATTTAGTCAAATTTACAATGAAGGTCGTTTTTCAGTTCGTGCCGTGTGTTGGAATGTGTTTATTTTGCTATTTTGCAGGTGTGCAATGAGTATTGATGGGTTGGGAGTGTGGCTCATGAGAGGTGAGTGTTGTTGAAGAAGGCATCCCGGGTGCTGGAGGGTCTGCCGGCCAGGGTAGGCCGTGAGCCCATTGTGGGCATGCTAAATCTGTGTTTAGCATGCTAAATTTAGCATGCTAAATCTCTGCCCGGGTACCCATGGAGAAGGGAACCGGAGTGCCAATTTCCAGTAAGGGCACTGGAGGGTATGAGGGGTGTGGGGGGAAGCCGGGAGAGCTCCCCCAATAATTTGGAATGGAGGAGGTAAGCTCGCATGTAGCCTTAACGTGCCATTGTGTGAGTATGCAGGTGTGCAAACCTGTCAATGAGACCACAATACCCAGCTGGGAAATTGTGCGGCGATACGGATGAAAAACAGAGGGTAAGACCCTAACTCGTGTGAGCACCAACATGCAGAGCGACAGGTGAATTCGTTTGTTAGAACGTGTGTTAGAGACACATTGGTAAGTCATGGGGAAGTTTAATTGTTGATGTGATAATGGATGGAGTAGTTAGGAGTGTTGCGTTTGCCCCTTTGCACCATTTACCACTCGGGCAATCACCGGTCGCTGGATTCACCCGCCTGGAGAAGCTGTGGAAACTGCAGACGTATCTCAAACTTGCGCTGAGGTTCCCACAGATCCACATTTTCTTCCTAAGGGATCCTTTAGGGGATTAGAGGGATTTTATTAGGAATTTGGCACCAACTGAGGGGAACCCAATGCACAGACATTCTAGTAAAGAGATGTCAGGACAATTTAAAGAGGGGGGCTTGGGAAGAGCAGGCACAGATAGAGACTGGGGGGGGGGGCCACAGACTGTGATGAGGACAGGCCCATGAGATTAAGGGTGGGAATGGTTAGGTTTGGGCCAAGCACATTCTCAGATCATCCGGCACCACCACCACTTCCTTCAGGTACGTGTGCACCAAGAGGCAGGCCAGCGATGCCTGTCGAGCCTGATTTGCCATGTTGCCTCTGCATTTGCCATGCCTGTGCCTGTCGCCCTTGTCACGCCTCCCCAAGTTCATCTCCAAGAACCACTTTTGTGTGGCCCAATTCTTCAATGTTGGCACCAATGATCACTTGTTATTGTGGCTCAGTTATTCAGCGTTGCCATAAGTGGGGCAGAATAATCCCCAGAGGGTGAAGGGTTGTCTACCCCTATGATGGCCCCGCGATGATGCCCTCCAGGCCAAAGAACATCTTCGTGCAATGTGGGACACGTGGATCATGAAGACTGCCACTGACTAACAGCCACGTGGTCCCACCTGCATTTGTTTTCCCATAACCTCCCCCGAAGGACTGTCTTTAACAGTGAAAGACCATTTGATGGCCACCTGTTTCCCAGAAGAGGGCTGAAGAGCATGTTTTTTTATTTTAATTTGCATATCAGGGACCGAACCAGTGTGAAGTACTAGTGTAAATAATTGTCAAAATGTTTAAGCCCACCTGGTATGTGTTTAGATATCGAATTGCATTTTGAACTGTCTCGTATGAATGTGTTGGAGTAAAGGAACCCAATGCATTCGTTTTCATTACTTTCAAAGGCAGGACATATATGCATTGTTGCATTCAGGGTAAAGGTGAGGCGAACCGTATTAGAGGGAACTACACCTAATATGTGCACAAGAGTTGTCAGACTTGGGACGAGTCCAATAAGTGGAGGGGGTAACGTTACGGTTTTGGAAACATACCCTCGGGAGAGAGCCTACAAGGACAAGTAGGAGACCCGAGAAGGAGTTATTTATTTAGTCTAAGTGTAGGTAGACCTTGTCTAAGGGGGTTTTTTAGGGAGGGGGTGCATTGATGTTAGTTCCTGAGAATGAGTTATTTATTTAGTCTGTGTGTAGGTAGACCTTGTCTAAGGGGTTTGTTTTTTTCAGGGAGGTGGGGGGGGGGTGCATTGACGTTAGTTTGTATTTCCCCAGTGTAATGTCTTCCCTCCCCCCCCAACCCCGCTCCTTTCAACAAGCCCCCGTTTACCCCATCGATCCATCTCTCAATGGGGAAGAATCACTGAAAAATTAAAGTATTCAAATCCGGATCTTCATCAAAATCGAATCACTTCTTCCTCATCACACACCCAACCTGTACACCAAGTTTCACCCAAATCCATCCACAACTTTTTGAGATAACCTGTTCACAGACAAACAGACAGACAAACTATAAATCACTCACAGAATAGCCTGGTGTTGGCTCAGTGGTTAGGGTGGCGGCTTGGGACCTGAGGGTCCTGAGTTCAAGCCCCGACGGCCGCTGGATTAATACACCAGGGTGTTGACTCAGGCTGTCATCCTTCTGAGGTCGGTGAAATGAGTATCAGTTCCAGTGTGTGTGCTGGTAGAGGGGCACTGCATCAGCGACACAGTCATGCTTCAAGAAATGATAGCTACTCCGGCAGCTAAGCTGCCATACGACCACCACCACCACCACCACTGACAGTGACGCTTGATGAAACAGAATGGCACTCGGCGAAGCACATACCTCCACCAGGCTGAACATTTTACATTCTGTATCCCACTGATGGGTCGGATCTGCATCCGGACCTCAAAAAATCTTATCAGCTAGTTGTTGTCACTTAACCAACTCATCCACCGAGTTTTGTCATAACTCATCAATAACTTTTTGAGATATCATGCTATGTATCGTTTGTGGCCCCATCTGCAATGGTGAAGAATCAATTAAAAAATTCGCGGATCCGGATCCGGATGCAGATCTTCACCAAAATCGAATCGATTCATCCTTGTCACATATCCAACTTGTCCACCAAATTTCGTACGAATCTGTCCAAGTTTTTGAGATATATATATATATATATATATATATATATATATATATATATATATACATACACACACACACATATATATATATATATATATATATATATATATATATATATATATATATATATATATATATATATCGTTTTCGGCCCTACCTCTCAATGGTGAAGAGTTTAATTAAAAAATTAGAGTATCTCAAGCTGTATACGGATCCTCACCAAAAACCGCACATTGCTGTCGTTGGCTGGCCACCTACAAACCCAAACAATTTCAGAACGATTGCTTCAAAACTGTGGACAAAAATCGTGTGACAATCAGACGCTCCAGACCAAATTTCTTGGCAAAATTATTTCGCCAAAGTAACAAACAGACAGAGAGGGGTGAAAACATAACCTTCGTCCGCCTTCGGTGGCGGGGGTAACAAAGTCTCGGTGAAGACTACAAAGTCTCTAGGGTCTTAATCCTGGCCTATCAATCGCAAGTGGTGCCACATCGGTAGGCTGAGACTATGGCCATATTGTTTGCCTTTTCAAGGAGCTCATGAGCATTGAGGCCTTACTCATTCGATTCACGTGAAGCTGGTGAAAGGCAAAAAAAAAACCTTTAAAGCAATCGAAATAGTTTTAAATTGTGGATGAAAGCCATTTCCAAGGATCGATTCGCTGTAATTGAGTCTGTGTACGACTATCGCTGCAGTGATACGGACGTGTGTTCGAGCAACGGCCTTCAATTTTCAAGAAGTCTTTGATGAAAAAAAAAAATGCTAAGGCGTGGAATGGTCTCCCTGGAAAATGAGTGGCAGCACAAACACGAGATGTGTTTAAAATGGAATTAGAGGGAAACTAAGATGCCTGGGAGATAGATGGGTACGAGGATATTGGCAGGACTTGAAAGTAAGCTCGAGTATGGATGGGTGATTGTGTACATGTGTGCTGAGTGATGTCTGTGAGAGAGAGTCTTGCCAAGGGATTGTTTGTGGTCGGTCGACGGCCGCCCCCTTCGGCCACCCCCTTCGGCCGCCCCCTTCGGCCGCCCCCTTCGGCCGCCCCCTTCGCCTGCTCCCCTACGCAAAAAAACAACAAGTAAATCAAAATTCCCCATTTCTATAAACACCCTGGTGATACCCCTGAGCCTGCTACCCTTTTCTCATCTCAACTTCTACCCCCATCCTCACACGTTGGCTTGTCAAACTTATTTGATTTGGTATTGTGTCGTGCAGGCATGATGGGCCAAGTGGCATCCTCTTGTATCAAAATTCCTTGCTCTTCCTTGTTAACTCAGTTCCCAAGCCGGTTGAAAAGACCAATCCCCGGCTCCTCTTTACCCTTTTTAACCCTCGGTCGGCATCACAATTGTCAAATAGAATGAAAACAGCTTCTTTCCCTTAAGGCGAGCACCAAAATGATCACAGAGGCTTTTTTTACAGAGAGAGAGAGAGAGAGAGAGAGAGAGAGAGAGAGAGAGAGAGAGAGAGAGAGAGAGAGAGAGAGAGAGAGAGAGAGAGAGAGAGAGAGAGAGAGACAGACAGACAGACAGACAGACAGACAGACAGACAGACAGACAGACAGACAGACAGACAGACAGACAGACAGACACAGACACAGACTCGTAGGTGGCAGAGAGGATTTGAAATGGACTCGAATCGATGCTCTGCAGGAATCCTTTTCAAGCCTGGCTGCTCTGTGACATTCTCATCAATTAAGTCCTTTTCCGCTCTTTTCCTCTTTGTTTCCAGCCTGTGATTTAATCTGAGTGGCGGAAAACGGTTGGATCGTTACGTCATGCATCTCCTATTACAAATAACTCTTTTATATACCACGAGTATGGATCAGCACACGACGCTCGCCTCTCCACTCGTCGTTGCGGAGATTGATGCCACAGATTTGCTGTGTTGCCATGATTTACACCAATCATAATACAAACATTTCTTTTCTCCAAATTTATTTGTAATATTGGTGATATATTTATTTCGAATATAAAAAGGTCCAAGTGGTCTAAATGGTCAAGGGTCTAAGCTGTCTAATCTGTCTGGAGGGTGTAAGGGGACTAAAGGGTCTTAAAGGTCTTTTGGGTCCTTGCCATCTTTTTAGTCCTCTAGGTCCTTTTGGGTATTTTGGGTCCTTAGGGACTTTTGGTGTATTTTTGGGTCTTCGGGTATTTTTTGGTCCTCAAGGACTTTTGGGTCTTTGGGGTCTGTTGGGTCCTTGGGCACTTTTGGGTCTTCAGGATCTTTTGAGTCCTCAGAAACTTTTGGGTCAACTGGGTGTATTGGGTCTTTTGATTCCTTGGAGTCTTTTGGGTTTTTTTTTTGGTCTTCAGGGTCTTTTGGATCCTCTAGGTCCTTTGTGTCCTCGGGGTCTTTTGGGTCCTCAGAGTCTTTTGGGTCATCTGGATCATTGGGGTCTTTTGGGTCCTCAGGAACTTTTGCGTCATCTGGGTTTTTTTTGTACACCAGGTCGAGGCTCATGGAAGAGCTAACACATAGAACACATAACAAGGCAGAGGAGATAAGAGGGGTGGGAGAGGGAAGCACAAAATAGTTGGATAACAAAGACAATAGGAGATCTGTGGAAGCGAGAGGGATGGGGCAGGGTACACGGTGTAAACAAGATGGTACTACAGGGACTTTGAGGAAGGAAAACAGGGAATTTGAAGGAGGTGGGTTTGGGCTGGATTAATGGGAGTAGAAAAGATCAAGATTTTGGATGGGGGAAGACATGAGATGGTGGTGAACAGCTGTTTTGAAGACTTGGAGGGAGGATTGAGATTGAAGAGAGTGTTGGAGTTTGTTCCAGAGGTGGGAAAAACAGAGGAATGAAATGGTGAAGGTGAGCAATGATTCTTGATTTTGATACTTTCACCAGAAAGGTTTTTTGTGGCAGACCTTGAACGCCCTGAGGAAATATAGTGGGGACAGATCACAGACAGAGCGGGGGGGGGGGGGGAGGGGGCAAGGCCGACAAGGAGACAGTGGAAGACAGAAAGACCACCGAGAGAGAGTGAAAGACCAAAAGACTCAGCTTTTTCGTGGGCGATACCATTGATCCTAAAAGCCTTGGTTTCCACAGAGTGAAGTTGGGAAAGGTGTGAGGCAGGAGCACCAGCCCAGAGGGGAAAGCAGTACTCTATTAGGCTGTGGATGAACGCTTTGTCAGTGGTAAAAAAAGAAGAGTTTGTAAATATTTTGGTTGTTGAGGGTATTTTGGGTCTTTAGGGGTCTTAAGGGTCTTAAAGGGTCTTCAATGGTCGAAGGAGTCTCAGCATTCTAAAGTGTCAAAACGTACATTTCAACAGTACGTAATTAATAGACGTGTGTGCCTGAAGTCGGGGTGCAACTGACGTTCAAACAGCACATAATTTATAGATTTTCGTGTTGTCTGCAACCAACGTTTAAACAGGACGTGATTATTGAAAAGGCATCTACAGTAGTCTTCATGGACTGACTGACTGACGGGCGGCTCCACGGACAGACTGACTGACAGACAGCTTCAGGGTGGACTGACTGACTGACTGATGGGTAGCTTCGCGGACAGATGCATCATGTTTTTATACATATAGATTTGAAATCTGCAAATGAGTCAACGATGAAAGGGGGACAATTTTTTTTTAAATGCCCTTGAAGTACGTGGCTTCGTATGGACCCTTGGGGAACTGTGACGACGTCATAGATGGGGTTACTACTACAGGGGGCACTGCATCAGTGGCATAGATCCACCCCAACAAATGATCTTCTGCCATGCGCTGCCTTCGAAAGAAGAATTATAAGAATTGGTTACCGTCTCAAGATTGTGGTGAACATTGGAGCTCACTGGTATTGCTGGTGGGATACCTTGGCCTCGAGGTAAACAGATTCGCTTCTAAGCTGTCCAGCCTTGGTTCGAATCTCGCCCCGGCTATAGACTATCACTCAGGCGTTTTGCTAGGCGAGGCAAAGCACCGGATGTGCACCGTCCATCAGGTAGATCTGAAACCCGAGGAGTTTCAGGGGGAGAGTTCAGAAGGGGGAGTTCAGTGCCAACCTTATCTACAGACCTTGCACTGTGCACTTCAGGGAGGAGGTAGAGGTCAGGTTAGGTCAGGTCAGGTATGGGAGCATGCGCCAGAGCAGCACGTCGCTGCATTCACTTTCTGCCGTTACTCCAGGGGCCTCCACCTGGCCCATCCCCCAGGCAGATGCCTGGCCCATCCCCCAGGCAGATGCCTGGCCCATCCCCATCTCCTTGAGATTCCGATCAACGTGCTGCCTCCTCCACTCACGAGACTCCTTCGCTGAGAGAATCTGGTGAGCAGGATCAGCGTCAGGAAAACGAGCCAAATGTCCATACAGCCGCAGCTGATGCTCATGGACTATGCAGGTAACAAATCTCATTTGAGTCTCTCTCGGCAACTGCTCATTGGACACAAAGTCTGACCAGCGAAAGCCAAGGATTCTCCGAAGAGACCTGGTACCAAAGGAATTAGGTCTCCGTCTCAGATCCCTGGTCAAAGTCCAAGTCTCACATCCATAGAGCAAGACTGGAAGCACCAAGGACCTGAAGACTCGGATTTTCGTCCGCCCGCACAGGTACTGGCAGCAACACACCCCATGATCCAGCGAATCCATGACTCCCCAGGCCCGACCCAGACATCTGTTGACCTCTGACTCACAGCCAGCAGAGACATGAATATCACTGCCAAGGTAAGTGAATCTCTCCACGACCTCAACATCCTCACCAAAAACAGGCACAGACAGGACAGCAGCATCCAAGATGTCATTAACATCCTAGATCTTAGTATTGACCCAGGAAACCCATAATCCCAGCGGCTCTGACTCCTCATTCAGCACCTCAAGGACCCCTAAAAGGATATCTAAAGTCTCCACAAAGATGACTGCATCATATTCGAAATCAAGCTCAGAAATCTTGACATTCCAAATGATGCACCACAGCTTAATCTCTCCAACATCCCCCCAAAATCCAGTCCATACAAGTGCTGAAAAGTGTAGGGGCCAGAACACACCCCTGACAAACTCCAGTAAAAACTGGAAATAAGTCAGAGATGGTACCACTACATCTCACAGCACTCTCAGTACCAGAGTAGACATCAGATCGATCAGTTTTGGTGGCACCCCACGAAGACCAAGAATCCTCCAGAGGACATCCCGATTCACTGAATCAAACGCTTTCCAGAGTTCAACATAAGCTGCAAACAGCCCCTGCCGAAAATCTCGTCTGTGTTCGGTGAGGACCCGAAGAGCAAGGATACGGTCAATCGTTGACCTCTTTGGTGTAAAGCCTGACTGCTCTGGACGCTGGTGCTCAAGCAGATGGTGGTGAACCCGATCAATAATTATCCGAGCAAAGACCTTGCCCGGCACTGAGAGCAGCATCACCCCTCGGTAGTTGTTGCAGTCTTGGCGATCACCCTTCCCTTTCCAGAGAGGGACAACAAGGCCCCTCTTCCAGTCAGTTGGGATGATGCCTGTGTTCCAGGCAGAGCACTGAACTGCATGCAACGACACGAGTGCAGCATTTCCACCAGCCTTGAGAAGTTCAGCATGGATGCCCCAGGTCCCTGGAGCTTCACCCCATTTCAACCGGTTCACCTCAGCCCGTGTTTCCACAAACGAAGGTGGACCACAGTTGATTGGACGGTCAGCAACAGATTGGATGGCCGTTGGCTCACAAGGAGCTCCTCCGCCCTTTGACAGGTTTTGTTTTTAATCCTGCTGGGTGTCCATATCCAAACACCCTCCTCACCAGAAAACGTGGTGGGGGAGACGGTTTAGTCACAACCAACGCGACCATGGAACAGGTTAGTACAGGTTTATATGATACCTGTAGCAAGTCACAGATCTGATCTTGCCTGACCTGACAATGATGCATATTTGCAGATTTGAAAGAATTAGGATGAAAAGTGGAAGTAACAGTAAAAGTATGAAATGCACGTTTCAATGTCGGCATCTGTGTTATGGTATTACATTAGTTTTGCTGTTTTTTTTATTTTGTGTTCATTTGACCAGAAGCATTGTCGTGTGGTTTTGCTGAGTGGTCACATGAGTCTCTTAACCACGCCCCGGTACACCCATGTATGCATGCATTATCATAAACTACTGATACATCTCATCTACCCCCCCCCCCCCTTTTTTAACAAATCAAGATGCTCAGGCGGCTTACAGACACGAGCTGATCTTCTAAGGGCGAGTGGAGGGCTGTCCTTCCAAAGGCTTGCCACTGCTGTGGACTTTTTCTCAAGAAGGGGTACAGGGTCGAGAAGGAGTTCAGGTACATTGATGGGTGAAAAGCTTTCATGAGGAAACACCTCGGCTTCAAACGCAGGTGGTGTTTACACAGGAGTGGGTGACAAAGGCACTTGATCCGGTTCAATGTTTGGCTCCCCATGACGTAACCTGAGTTGGTCATCATGTTTACACATGTATCTACCATCACACAACTTCACAAGAAACATCATTTCACCAATGTTATCGATAATGATGCCAGATAAACCACTTGGCTCCACATCCGGAGTTCAACATGTTCACAGGATCATTGATGTGAAAGTTGCGGTATACAGACATTTGGTCATGATTACGATTTTGTTGATTGTCGTTATTCTCGACCTGGACCGTTACGTCCGGGTACACTAATGATAGCCGTGTTCTTAATTCACGACCCATCAGAAGCTTGGCAGATGAGCGACTGGTGGTTTGATGTGGTCTGGTGCGGTACTTGAGCAACACACGAGTGAGAGGAGATTGAATGGAGCCTTCCTTGATGCAGCTTAGACCATTCTTGACGATCTGAACGGCACGTTCGGCTTGACCATGACTGGCAGGTTTGTAGGGGGCAGATGTGTAGTGCATAATGCCATTCATTTTACAAAAGTTCTGAAACTCTGAACTCGTAAATGACGATCCATTATCTGATACAATGGAGTTTGGAATACCATCATGTGCAAACATGGTAGGCAGAGCTTCAATTGTTACAGCAGAGGATGAGGATGGCACCATGAGAGCTTCAATCCATTTGGAGTGGGCATCAACTACGCCAAGGAAAAGCTTCTCTTGAAATGGACCAGCATGGTCGATGTGAAGTCTGGACCATTTTGATGGCCACGACCGCATGGCCATTGGAGACTGTGGCAGTTTTTTTTGTCATGGGCTTGACAAGTGTAACAATGGCGTGCACTGGACTCAATGTCACTGTCCAAACCAGGCCACCAAACATGGGCTTGGGTAATAGCCTTCATGGTGACTCTGCCTGGATGAGCATCGTGGAGTTCACTGATAATTTTCCCGTGGAGTTTTGGCGGAATTATCACTCGGCTACCCCAAAGCAGGCAGTCTGCATCAATAGAGAACCCATCCTTCTGGATGAGGTACGGTTTCGCCACTTCCGGTAGTGATGCCCAATTAATTTGTGACAAATCTGGATTGCTATTGGTAGCACAAGCATTGTGCTTAGTGGTTACGGGCGCCTCATCGTGAATGACGTTGGCCATGAGATGAATGATATCGCCAGATTGTGGAGGTTCTGGGATGGTTACAGGAAGCTGAAAGCGACTGAGTGCGTCAGCACAGTACATTTCCTTACCCGGGCAGTAAACCAATGAATAGTCATAATCAGCAAGGGTCAATGCTCAACGTGGTATACGGCCTGATGATGTGGGCAGAATGGCTCTGGTTTCTCCCACGAGACCTAACTCGGGTTTGTGATAGTCTCAATGGTGATATGTCAATGTCTCCATCTTGCGTTGGAAGATTGGTGCAGCAGAGCGTATGCCAAATGGGCATCTGTTGTACATGTAGAGTCCTCAATGAGTGTTGTTGCATGTATAGGGCTTGGAATCATCATCCAGCTCCATTTGGGCACAGGTATTGGTCAAGTCAAGCTTACTGAATGTCTGGCCACCCATGAGAGTGGTGAACAGATCCTCTGCTTTGGGCAAAGGGTAGCCATCCAGCTTTGAATAGTGGTTGATCGTCGTTTTGTAGTCCCCACAAATGCGCACTGTTCCATCTGCATCGAGTATAGAAACGATAGGTGCTGCTCAGTCAGAGTACTCGACTGGTGAGATGATGCCCTCACTCTGCAGGTGGTCAAGCTCACATTCGATCATTGATCGCATCATGCAGGGCACAGGTCGAGCCTTATGGAACAATGGCTGAGCATCTGCAGAAATATGAATCCTCTCTTTGGGCCCTGAAAAGGTGCCAACACCATTGCTGAACAGGCCAGGGTACTTGTTGAGCACGGTATCGTATCAAGCATCAGAGTTGGAGACTCTGTTTATGTCACTCCAATTAAGTCCGATTTTTCATAACCAGTCTGGGCCTTAGAGGGTTCGTCCTTCTCCACACACTATCAGTCGTGGTAGGACATGAGTGCCGTTTCCATATCCCACAGTTACGTTATCTGAGCCAATTCCAGGAACCACCTCCTTGGTGTATGTTTTCAAGACAGTAGATATAGGCCGCAGTGCAGGATCCTTTCTCGGAGGGGAGATGGAGGTGAACTTGCTCTCACTCGTAATTGATCTGGAGGCACCGGTATCAACTTCCATCCTCACCGGGATCGTATCGATTGTTACATCAACGATAATTAAAGCATCGGAGCTCTTTGTTCCAACAGAGAAAACTTCACGAAGTTCCTCACTTGACTCTCGGATGCAGGCTGTGCTCTGTGACCTATCCTCTGCTGCATCAGGGTTCACCCCGTAGAAGAATTTTCGAAGTCATCTGTACAATTGAACATTTATTTAACAAACAACATAAACAAACAACATCAACAAATACTATCATATGCATATGGAGGACCTGGACACAGTCTTGCTCCAGATCTCTGAAATACATGGAGAATCTTAGCCCCTCACATAGTGTTCAGTGAGACATAGTGTTCTATTTTTAAGACGCTGGCGCCAACTTTGTCAGGTCTTGACATCCTCCTGATGGAGCTTATCTTCGGCCTTCATGCAGCCCCAGCCTGACCTGGTTGAATGGTTGTAACATATATTTCAAATCCAGACATGTTAATCCTCTCCCAGCTCAGAAAAACTCACAGAATGCTTGAATGACGTCAAACTTCAACTCTTACGGACATTAAAGACAAGTTTCTAGAGTATATAGGTTTTAAAAGTCAGTCTGCTTCTCCCAGACTGGGAAGATATACAGTATTATATTGAAGCGATTCGGGCTTAGTGAATACTTCTAGACATTTTCCTAGATCGACATTCCAACTTGTTGGTGTCTTTTATAAAAAAATTCCTTCATATATATTTAAATAATAAGAAATGCTGAACCTGCCTCCTGGAAAGATATGATTATGTTATTTGAAATAGATACATTGAGTACATTTTTATTTCAGGTTTTATATATTTATTTTAATACCAAGTTTTAATTATTATCAATTTATTATTTGTTTTATCACCCTCAAACCCATCATGCTAATTTTTATATAAAATGCACTGACACCCTCAATGTGATAAGCAGGAGACAAGTTCTTCGACTTGGATCGAGAACAACGACGCTTCCAGTTTCCCCGCTTGCCACAGTTGTCACAGCTATAATTCCTGTACCGACATTGAAAAGCTCGATGATTACCACCACAACGCCAACAAGTTACCCCGGCCTTCCGGGTCGATTCAGAAATGTCAGGAGGTGGAGGTCAATTTGGTGGCTTGCTAAAACACTTTTGCTTGTAGCCAAAGGTTATCTTGTTAACCAAAGAGTCCTGCTGGATAACTTTTCACTTGTTAGAGATCACACGCAGGCTCTCAGAAGTTTGCATACGCACAGTGACTATTTCCATGACTTTCGCCGAATTGGGGTCGGATTCAGGAAGGGAGTTTCCGCAGAATGGAGTCGTCTTTGATGCCAATTATAAAGAAATCACGTAACATCTGTTCGAGTTTATCTGTAAACTCACAATGTTTGGCGAGTCGGCGTAAATCGGCCATGAATTCGGATGCTGACTGACCATCTTGACAATGTTGGGTAAAAAATTTATATCTCGAGACGATGTTAGCCCGTTTCGGGTGATAATGTTTTTTTCACGAGATTGACGAGCTCTTCATACGACTTGTCAGAAGGTTTAGCTGGGGCAAGAAGATCTTTGATGAGGCTGTACATCTGGGCGCCGCATACGGTCAGTAATACAGCTCGCCGCCTTTCGGCGTCCTCATCAGTGTCCATTTTGTTTGCCACGAAGTACTGCTTCACACATTCGGTATCGTCTTCCCAATCATCCCCCACTTCGTGTTCTTGCAATATGCTGATGCACGGAGATATCTTCGTCGCCACTGTAATGTACTCGATAGACAGGGACGAAGGCTCTGAAGTGTTAGAACGACAGGTGTAATTCGGATACGGACACAGCACAGCATAGGGACATGGGTGGGTCACATAGCTCCCTGAACTATGCCCCGGTGCACTCATGTTTGTATGCATATGCATTATCATAAACTACTGATCCATCTCAAACATGACCGACACCATCTTGGTTAGTACCACGTGGCTGACGCATTGCGGATTGAGCTCGTTTTGTACACGTCCCAGACTGAAAAAGCCAAATAAATGTCAAAGGCTGTGCTGGTATTGCCAACCTATGGTTGTTTAACTATGCTCTAGAATAAATGCATTCGTGTGTGAGAGAGGAATGTTTTTTTGTGTTCTACTGTGGTATTTTGATGTGGAGTGTGACACACGAAAATAATCCTCATGATCTCCTGAGTTGATCATGCTAATTAACTACAAAGAATACGGAAGAATTCTCATGCTTTAAACGCACGCCATGATAAGGTGTGGAGGAGCAGTTGAATAGGTCCTGCAACATGGCATTCTAATTACAAAACAAATAACCACAAAAACGACACCATTGTAACAAAGCATATATTAATTAATACTAACTAGTACGTGTCCATACGTGCGTGGCCGTAGATGCAAAAAATAATAAAAATAATAATTCAAACCGCGTGCCAGAAACAACCACACAGGCTGTTCCTTCGCTCTCGCGTGCCCGTACGTGCGTGGCCATACGTGCAACCCCCCCCCCCCCAAAATATAACTTTCAAACAACCACACAGGCCGTTCCTTCACTTTCGTAAATGACGACTGGATTGGGGCATTGTGTTTATCTATAAATGCACATAAGAAATCGAGAAATTATTGGAATGCAGTAAGTCATCACAATCCGGAAGTGGTGCGTGCTCGTACGCAATGTTCACATGCATTCAACGAATTATCGCTTTCTTTGAAGTAACAACTGCTGTGATACTTACACACACAGAGTTAATTAAAATCCAAATTAAAATCAAGTTTACCTCCCTGTCTTTGCTTGCCATGACATTCGCTGCCATCGACCATTGCCACTCCTACGCCACGGTAACTAAATGGCGCCCTTTCCCCATTCGCCACGCCTACGTAGCAACGTGTCTTGTCATTGGTTTGGAAAATAAATGGCCATAACTTGGGAAGCACCTGTCCGATTAATATCATACCTTGAAAAGGCACATACTCAGGTCCCCAGCAATATACCTGGCAAGTTTCAATTAGATCGGACCAGTGGTTGTCGAGAAACAGCGGTCACACACACACACACACACACACACACACACACACACACACACACACACACACACACACACACACACACACACACACACACACCCTTTTATAGTGTAGATCATGGTATACAAACACACTATGGTAACGATTAAACCACCAGACCTGAAAATAAAGAAAACTTTATGAGTTTCTGTATCATATAAAACAAAGGGTATCATTGTGTCATTTGTGGTACTAAATATATTAACAACCAAAGTTGTCCAGGTCTTGGAACACCCTGTAAACTGATCAGATCAGTACGTAACAGGATGCAAAAAGAACAGTGGAGACGCACGCAAAAGGAACAGTCGAGAGAAGGGCTAAACACCAACAGCAGAGTTGAACGCCAAGATCGAGGCAGACTTGGACAAACAATTGGGGGGCAGGAGAGGATGCATGAGGATGGACAAGATGGATACAGAAGGAAACTCTCATGAAGGAAAAGCTGGAAATTAGGAAGGAGAAAGGCTTGGGGTGGGGTGGTTAACGAGGGTAGAAAAAATCATGGTACTGGATTGGGGACGATCTGATATAGTGGTACTTCATCAAGAAAGCAGTACTTCATCAAGCTGCGGATGAAGACCTTGTTGGTGGATAGAAGTTCAGGAGTGCCAAGGAAGGACTTTGTACGATGGAGGATGCCCAGTCAACGACTGGCTATGGAATCCAACTTTGAAATGTGGCTTGCCCAAGAAAGATCATGCCTGACTGTGAGACCCAGGAGTTTGTTCCATTTATCAGACCAGTGCCTAATCATGTCCAGATCTGCAGAGAGAGCCGCAACTGCTGAAATTGAAGATTTTATTCAAAGAAAAAGAAAGTAAGAGACACAAATCTCTCGGTACTGCTGCCACGAGTCAACCAAAAGAATAACTCCCTCCGACCAACCAGTAGAAAGCATCTAAAATTACAACAGATGGAATGTTAAATTACCTGATCATCGCATTGGACCCCAAAAATTGTCAGCTATTTTGTTGAAACAGTTGCAAAAGTGGAATATTTTCTTTGAAATTTTTCTGAAATGTCAGCAATTCCAAGTTAACATGTGTATCAGCAAACACTGGCAGAAGACAGCCCCACGTCTCATATCTTAAGGTCAGCGGGAGCTGTGAAGTGGAGGAAGGAAACAATTCCCAAGAAGCTTACGCGCTGGAATGCACTTAAAAACGACTTTGACCAAACAACAAAAAGAATGAAATCGATTGAATAAAAACGGAAATTTCACAACAAAATGTTCAGACAATTTAAGGTAAAAAAAAAGAAATATCAGAAAAAAAATATCAGAACAGTATTATTTCCTTCACAGCAAATAACTATATTATACCTTTGCGAGAAGCACCTTCAACGTCCACAAACAACCAGTGCTGAAAGGCAGGTACTCCAGCTTAACGTCCTGATGGATGGTGCGTGCACTGATGCCTCCACCTGCATGCAAAACACCAGGATGACAGTTGAAAGCTGGGTCGATATTTGAACCCAGGCTATAGACCATTCAGAGGCAAGTGTGCATACCTCCAGGCTATCCTTCATGCCATTAGAGTTGTCATAAGTGCCTGTATAGTTTGATAAACGTCACAATACTGTAGTGTAATAAATGGTATCAAAAGGCACTGTTAACACAACCTCTTTGCCCAATTTATAATGAATATCGATTACCTAATGAGTAATTCTTTTTTGAGTTGCCATTGTAGAAATCCCATATGGTCTCGTTTGGGCCAAAGCCAAACAGTGTGGCCCAAAGCAGACATTTTTCGTTCGTTTTTATTTTTGCCAAATGACAGTACTATTATTGTTGTTGTTGCTATTATCCATCTATAATTCCAGCAATGTGTGTGCGTGCGTGCACACACAAAGTGTAAGAGTGAAAATTGGGTGCTTGGGTTAATTAAAACACCCCTTTTGAAGATAATTAACGGCGTTATTTAATTATATCCTTCATCAGGCAATCTTCGGCCACCTCTCTCTCTCTCTCTCTCTGGGTCTTCAGGCGTTTCCTGGGTAACCTCGCTGGGGTCTGAAGCCGCCATGTTTTTTTTTGGGCCTGCTCAACCATGCCTTGACTTGGAACAGGCCGCAGTGATTTCTTAACGATAAAGTTGTGGTTTTCACTTTCCTCACTCACATTATCGAATCCTGTTCATCATAGCTACGAATCGCTGGGTACGTTGCAATGTTTATAAACATCCGGAGATGTCAGTATTCGTGGCTTGACGTTTTGGGTATCTCCGGGAGGTGTATGCTTAATGTTGTTGCTGATTGCGTGCCAAACGAGCTGTTTCTCAACGACCGCTTTGTTGGAGTGCTTGCTTGAGTGCTTAAGCCACTTGGCGAGCACTTTCCAAGCTGCTTGGTTGTTTGTTTCGGTGAACGTATCCGTGCTCTCAAGGGAACGTCAAGTAGACAGACGTACGTTTCCGCCTGTGTTGGGCCCTGCGGTGCCGTGCGGTTGGTTCCTCAGGAGGTGTCTCATCCTCTAAAAATGTGCAATTTTATTTTTCAGGACATCGCTTTGTTTAACATTTTGTGTGATCTCCTCATACAGTCCACCCCTCACTTCGACATCGATAGATATATAAAAACAATAAGGTCCATCCGACCAGGTGTTTACCGTGATCGAGCTGTGAAGGCAGAGAGGAGAGATCGACATTTTGTGATCTGTGATTTGATATATTTTTCAATTGAATTTTGCTAATTTCCCACTTGAATTCCTCTTTCAAGGAACTCTGTTAAAAGGGAAATCTTTGCGTTTGTCGTTTGTGTGGTGAATTGAAGGTCGTGACGTGTGATCACATGTTGCCCGGCTCGAGCACAGAAGAGATAAAGCTGAGGTTCGGCACGGTCGGGGGGATTGTCCCAGGGGCATTGTCGTTTTATGTCGGCGGTTCACTTGGTGCTCGTTGAATGGTGAGAATTGAGAGTATATCGGACTCCGTGCTGATACTGATTTATTTTGCGGTGATTAGTCGCGCGTGTATACCTTACTGCTTATGTACTCCATGCTGCGTCTGTATTCCCTGGTGTGCCCGTAGAAGCGGCTCCAATCAAATGGAATAAAGCCTACACTCTGAAGGTTCATCTCTCGTTTTCATTTCAATTTATTCCATTTGGTTTTCTCGGCTCTCTCAACCAACGATGGACAAGATCTACAAACCAGAGAGGTTCGACGCAGACCCAAACGCGACTGACTCAGAAATGAAATGGTCGCATTGGTTCCGTTCCTTCTCACACTATCTGACCATCATCGAAGAGGGAGCTGACAAATTGGCCGCCCTTGTGAATCATGTCTCGCCCAGCGTATACAGGCTCTTCTCGGAGTGTGACACCTACGAAGCAGCGATCGACGTGCTGCAGGCGCTCTACGTGAAGCGCAAGAACGAGGTGTACATACGACATCTTCTCAACACACGCAAGCAAGCAGCCGGGGAGACAATCGATCAGTTCCTGCAAGCTCTGAAACAGCTGGGAAAAGACGGCAGCTTCCGGGCCGTAAACGCCGAGGAACACCGAAATGAAGCGACCCGGGAGGCATTTATCCAAGGACTTAGATCAGCCCACATACGGCAACGCTTACTAGAGAAAGCGCAACCCACTCTTGAAAAGGTAGTCGATCAGGCTCGAGCGATGGATACGGCTCAGCAGCAATCTGAGTCATTTGGGACACCGATGCTGCTAATGAACGCTGCTACGGTGGAAACTCAAGGAACCCCACAGACACAGACACAGCCTGACACAGGGGATGGAGAAAAACCCGAGGAGTCGGATACCCAGACCTCGTCAAACTCCTCAGCAACTACTCTGGTTGGTAAATGCTTCTTTTGTGGTTACAAAAGACACCACCGCCACAAATGCCCCGCCAGAGATGCCACATGCATGAATTGTGACAAGAAAGGGCATTATGCCAGGGTATGTAAATCTACTCTAAGGAGAAATAAACCCACTTCTGCGGCTCTCTACTCGCAAAAGAAACGAACTGCAGCCTCCCCGGGGAATCTATCCAAGGCTATCATCAACGTACGAATTAACGGGCATATGGCTGAGGCACTGATTGATACCGGTAGCTCTGAAAGTTTCGTCAACAGCTCGCTAGTGAAGGGCAAGAAATGGAAGATCCACCCGACAGACAATACGGTATGCATGGCCACCACATCACTACAGTCCCGCGTACGAGGGTACTGCAATGTTGAATTGGACGTAAAAGGGTACACGCATCGGGATGTAAGGGTACTGGTGCTTCGTGATTTATGCGCAGACGTAATTCTGGGTCATAATGTCCTCAAGCAGCACACGAGCGTCGAAATACCCTTTGGAGGAAGCAAACCTCGTCTAATTTTAAATGCTTTGACCACCGCAGAAGTAACGTCCCCCCAGCTGTTTGCTAACTTGTCGCCGGTCTGCAAACCGATAGCGATCAAATCGCGGCGATATACCACTGCTGATATGAACTTCATCACTTCAGAAACCAAGCGATTACTGGAGGAGGGAATTATAGAACCGAGCGATTCGCCATGGCGCGCACAGGTGTTGGTCACCGCCAATCAGAATCATAAGAAACGAATGGTTGTCGATTATTCCAAAACGGTCAATCGCTTCACCCAACTCGATGCCTACCCTTTTCCGCGCATAGACGAGATGGTCGAACACGTGGCCAATTATAAGATATTCAGCACCATCGATTTGCGAAGCGCCTATCATCAAATTCCCATCCGAGAGGAAGACAAACCTTACACCGCATTCCAGGCAGGTTCCAGGCCTCTACCAATTCAGGAGGATTCCGTTCGGTGTCACGAATGGAGTAGCTTGCTTCCAACGGGTTATGGACGACATCATCTCAGATGAAAACCTCAAAGACACTTTTGTTTACGTGGACATTGTCACAGTGTGCGGTAGGGATCAGGGGGAACATGATATGAATCTGGACAGATTCTTGAGCATTGCTAGAAAATATAATCTGACCCTCAACTACGAGAAATGCGTATTCTCGGCAAGGTCAATTGACCTTCTCGGCTACACGATAGCCGATGGCACGATTAAGCCTGATCCTGAACGATTGCGCCCTCTTCGTGAGCTACCCCCACCTCAGGACCTGCAGACAATGCGCCGGGTGATCGGCATGTTCGCTTACTATGCAAGATGGATTTCGCAATACTCCGAGAAAATACATCCCCTAGTGCATTGCAAAAACTTTCCACCAGATGCCGCTGTTGTAACAGCTTTTCACAGCCTCAAAGACGATATCAGTAATTCCGTAGTATTATCGATCGATAGCTCGGTGCCCTTCGTGGTGGAAACAGATGCTTCAGATCACGCGATAGCTGCTACGCTTAATCAGTCTGGGCGGCCGGTCGCGTTCTTCTCGAGAACTCTTTCTGGAAGCGAGCAGAGACACTCGGCAATAGAGAAGGAAGCGTACGCCATCGTCGAAGCGCTGCGTAAATGGAGACATTATTTACTGGGAAACCACTTCACGCTCGTTACGGACCAACGATCCATGGCATTCATGTTTGATGGGAAAAATAACGGGAAAATTAAGAATGAAAAAATTATGAGATGGTGGATAGACCTCGCCTGCTATAGTTACGACATTGTTTACCGGCCCGGGAGGGAAAACCCTGCTGCAGACACCTTCTCTCGCGTCTACTGTTCAGCGACAATCAGTCGGGCTTTGCAAGACCTCCATGTGTCTCTGTGCCACCCGGGGGTAACCAGAATGGCACATTTCGTGCGCAGACAGAACTTTCCCTATTCTATTGAAGATATTAAACAAATGAATGCTTCATGCCCTGTTTGTGCTGAACTAAAACCCAGATTCTATGGCGCGGCTTCTGGCAGATTGATCAAGGCCACTTCTCCCTTTGAGAGACTAAACATTGACTTCAAAGGGCCCCTGCCGACCGAGACAGACAACAGATACATATTCACTGTTGTTGATGAGTATTCAAGGTTCCCTTTCGCATTTCCGTGCTCGGATATGACCTCGGGCACTGTCGTGAAATGTCTGTCTGACCTCTTCGCTATATTTGGGAAACCTTCGTACATACATTCAGACAGAGGGCCGTGTTTCATGTCGGCCGGGCTAAAACAATTCCTATTAGAGCACGGCATAGCAACTAGTCGAACGACGGGTTACAACCCACAGGGTAATGGGCAGGTGGAACGATATAATGGAGTTATTTGGAAAGCCATAACTCTGGCGTTGAAATCGAGAGGACTGGGCCCCGAGCGGTGGGAGGTTGCCCTTCTCGACGCTCTGAATTCCATACGCTCTTTGCTCTGCACGTCCACCAATGCAACTCCTCACAAACGAATGTTTACTCACCAACGACGTTATGTTGACGGCCAATCGGTGCCCAACTGGCTAACCCACCCGGAACAGTGTTCATGAAACGCCCGGTACGACAAAGCAAGTATGAACCCATGGTGGAGGGGGTCGAACTCATCGATACTAATCCAGAGTATGCTCATGTCAGGCTCCCGGATGGCAGGGAGACCACTGTGTCGGTTCGCCATTTGGCTCCCTCAGGTACTCCTCCCGCAGGTACACCACCATCTGGCACTCCTCCCTCTGACATCCCCTCCCCAGGTGTTCCCCCCCCCCCCAGGGACTCCACCCAAGAAGGGTGACGACGGAGCTGCCGCGTTCCACCCGAGAGCGATCGGGGAGTCATCTCCGGCACGAGTCGAGGCTCACCAAGAGGATCGGAAGCCTTCCTCAAGTGAAACCGCCATCTACTCCCGGAGAGGTCGACGAATAATACCCCCTCGCCGACTCAATCTGTAAAGGGGATCATCGGCATCCTCGATGCTCATGCTCCTATATGCTCGTTACATAATATATCGATGCTCATTACCATGCTCCTACAACTCAAAATAATCCTCACTGCTTGGCATGTATGCTTCTGTGGTTTAGATAGTTCACGTTGCTTGAAATGTATACTCCTGTAGCGCTGAAGTAATCATGGTGCGTTAGTTGGGCCTCTAGTTACATTTTAAAGACGGGGAGAATGTGGTGAATCGAAGGACGTGACGTGTGATCACATGTTGCCCGGCTCGAGCACAGAAGAGATAAAGCTGAGGTTCGGCACGGTCGGGGGGATTGTCCCAGGGGCATTGTCGTTTTATGTCGGCGTTTCACTTGGTGCTCGTTGAATGGTGAGAATTGAGAGTATATCGGACTCCGTGCTTATACTGATTTATTTTGCGGTGATTAGTTGTGAGTGTATACCTTACTGCTTATGTACTCCTTGCTGCACCTGTATTCCCTGATGTGCCCGTAGAAGCGGCTTCAATCAAATGGAATAAAGCCTACACTCTGAAGGTTCTTCTCTGGTTTTCATTTCAGTTTGTATGTATTTTATGCGTGTGTACATATATAAACTGTATTACCATCATGGAAGTGTGTGTACGTGTGTGTACGTGTGTGTACACATGTGGGTTTCAGAATGTGGAATGGAGTCGTCCCAGGGTGGGATCAAAGTGTCCACCTTTATCTCGGTAAGGGGTCACGATTCACGGACCAAGCTGTGAAGTTTTGTGCCGAGGGCTCTCTTCAGTGTTGTTACTGAGCCCCGGACGGCTTCCAACTGTAGTTCGTTTGTAGTGATATTCGGAGGGATGGTTTTTACCCCTCAGCCCGAATTGACTAAGGGGTATTGTCGTCACATGCGTTGTCCGGCGGGCGTCCGTCCGTCCGTCTGTCAACTTTTGGTTTCCGTCGATTTCGAGGAGAACAACTTGTCCGATTAAATCCATTTTTGCAGGGTGTGTTGGGGTTGAGTAGAGGAAGGTTCCTTTCAAAAAATGGGCGCGCTGCGATTTTCACTGTGGCCTCAATGGCAGCCATCTTGGAATTGGTTTCCGTAGATTTCGAGGAGAACAACTTGTCCGATTAGATCCATTTTTGCAGGGTGTGTTGGGGCTGGGTAGAGGAAGGTTCCTTTCAAAAATGAACGCGCTGCGATTTTCAATTTGGCCACCATCTTGAACTTGATTTGCGTCAAGGTGCTGAGGGGTTACGCCCGCTTTGCGGAGCTATTTTTAATATCTCTGTGAGGTTCTTCATCATCACTGTTACAACTTTGGCATTCATCCAGGGTCTTTTCACTTCGTTCTTGAGGTCTTGGTATTTGGTCATTTTCCTGATTTCTGCATCGTTAGTCAAAAATCACCGGTGTTAACACCTCAATCAGCAATGCCTTCTTCTCTTTTTTTTGTACCTAAGTATGATATCTGGTCGCAATGCTTTGTTTTCAATGTTCACACCCGATGGGATCATGAGGTGGTGCGTGAGCGGTATTTCAATGTTTTCAGTGGTTGCTTTCGGTTCATTTTCCCACAAATTTTGTGGAACTGGAATATCAATGTTTTTGCAGATGTGACAGCAGGTACAAACTTTGTTGTGTCGTTATGTGTACTGCTGTTGTACGTTTTGAAAACTTTTTTTTTTTAGTATTCGGTCATTAAGCATCACATATCATTCTCCTTGCTAACCCTACCTTCACCCCTCATCTGACTTTTTTTTTCTTCCTCTTCCCCCCCCCTTCTCTGACTCTGTCCCCTCCTCACTCCCCCCTCCTCATAAAATACAGCACTCTCCTCCTACACCTGTGTCACTCTCTCACTGTCTCTGCCTGTCTCTCTCTCTCACTGTCTCTGCCTGTCTCTCTCTCTCTCTCTCTCTCTCTCTCTCTCTCTCTCTCTTTCTCTCTCTCCCTCTCTCCGTCTCTCCCTCTCTCCCTCTCTCCCTCTCTCCCTCTCTCCCTCTCTCCCTCTCTCCCTCTCTCCCTCTCTCCCTCTCTCCCTCTCTCCCTCTCTCCCTCTCTCCCTCTCTCTCTCTCTCCCTCCCTCTCTCCCTCTCTCCCTCTCTCCCTCTCTCTCTCTCTCCCTCCCTCTCTCCCTCTCTCCCTCTCTCCCTCTCTCCCTCTCTCCCTCTCTCCCTCTCTCCCTATCTCCCTCTCTCCCTCTCTCCCTCTCTCCCTCTCTCCCTCTCTCCCTCTCTCCCTCTCTCCCTCTCTCCCTCTCTCCCTCTCTCTCCTCCCACCTCTTATTGTATTTGCTTGTGTAAAATAAAATGGTGACTCCACAGGAGAAAGCTCAGTGCATCGAATGGTTCATCGAGATAAGATCCGACATGCAAGTTCAGCGTAATTTCCGCACAAGGTATGGAAGGAATCCGCCATTGCGGACTAGTATCAGAGAGTGGTACAAGAGATTGAAGGACACTAGAAATTGTCAGACACAGAAAAGTACCGATCGACTAAGCACAAGTGTAGCAGACGTTGAACGAGTGCGTGAATCATTTCAACAAGGTCCCAGAAAATTAAATTGACGCACATCCAGATAACTGGGACTACCAACAACCAGTGCGCACAAGATTTTGCATAAACGACTGAAGCTATATGCCTATAAGGTGCAAATTCTGCAGGAACTCAAACCAAATGATGGACCCAAGTACAAGGCGTTTGCCTTGGAAATGCTCAGTTGCATAGAGGATGACGAAGATTACCTGAGAAAGGTCATGTTCACAGACGAAGCTTGCTTTCATGTATCGGGGAAGGTCAACCGGTACAATTGAGCATCTGGAGCTTTTAAAACCTCCACGTGGTCATTGAACACATTTGCGACAGTCCAAAGGTCAGTGTGTGGTGTGGTCTTCTCCATGACTGCTTGGTGGGCCCGTTTTTCTTTGCAGAGAACTTTACGGTGTTCCCCCTTATTGGGCCTTAGTCATTCTAGCCGTCCTGAATGAAAAATTTCCAGGTCGCTGAATTGGCCGAGACAGACCAACGGCCTGGCCCCCACGGTCACAAAACATAACCCCCCTTGATTTTTTTTCTGTGGGGGGTTTGTCAAAGATGTCCGCAACACCAAGGTGACAAACCTGCAGGATCTTCGTTCTCGGATCACAGCTGCATGCACACTGGTGGATGCAAACATGCTGAGCCAAACGTGGAAATAACCCATGGACTGCCTTGATGTCCTGCTTGTGACAAATGGAGCTCACAATGAAGTGTATTGATGCTGTGCACAAAACTTTATGAGTTTCTGTATCATATAAAGTATAAACCAAAGGGTATCTTTGTTTCATTTGTGGTTCTAACTATATTAACAACAAAAGTTATCTTGGTCTTTTTGGAACACCCTGTACTATCTCTTCCATGAGCCTCCACTCTGCATACAAAAAATATCTCCTTCCATCCTGTAAATTCTCAACATCTCACCCTATTGCTCTCGGTCTAGAAGGACCATCAAACGAGCGCACCTATCTATTTCCTTGATCATCCACTGGAAGAGGTTTAGTCCATTGAACCTTTCGGCCTCTCCATGAACTATGACCTTTTCGAAGCTGACCACATGCCAAACCTGCCGTCCAAATCCCGTCTCAGAGCTTCCTAAATGTACAAGGTCTTTCTTTTTCCATAGCTCAAACGGAGTCCTGCTCTCTCCCATGAGCTGGTGAGCCATCATTCCATCTGTCTCTCCTGGATTCTGTATAATCTCATACTCTCAAAATTATTGGAATCTTCTGTGATAAGGCCGTAGCACAGGATCTGTTTCTCTCATATCGCATTGCAGTGGTCTCTCTGTTTTGTACCTTTTATTCTGCAACATTGCTCCCTCTACTTTAAGTCTTCTGATCATCACTATCTATTCCAGGATGCGTGTGTTTTTCCAATAACCCCCTCCTGCGTAAATTTCCAAAATCCACGCTGACTGCACACCTCAACTCTTTTATTCCTCACTTCTCCCATCAATCGAACCACCTTCCAGAGGTTGTTCTGTCTCATTCTTCCTTCCTGGGCTTCAACAAGCAGCGTACCGCCATCTCTTGTCATCCCCCATCCTGATCCATGATCTTTATTACCCCATTGACCTTTCCTAACCCAACCATCTTACTTGCTAGTTTCACTGTTTCATCCCCTCCTCCCTTTACTGTTTTCCTATTCATTCAATCCCTTGATGTTTGTCCCACTGTCAGTTCTACTTTGCCTTCGATGAGCTTCTCTCCTGTAAGTACTTTCTTTAAACATTTTATCTTCAATCACATCCCTAAATGAAGGGAAGCATAAATGTTTATCCAGTAAACAGTGTACCTATATAAAATGGCAACTTTTTACTCTATCCCCAAAGAACAATGCACTCAGGGATGTAGAAAATGTAATCAAAAGTTTAATTCAAATTCACAACGGCAAATAAACTACCAACAGAGCCAACCTGCCTCCTCAATTCAAAGAGCTTGAGTGTTTAGATTCCATAAGCCGGTATTCTCTCCTAAATACTATTTTAAACTAAAGGTTAGGATCCCTGCTCAAGGCATGACTCCGATTACTGTGGAAATGCCACCGGCGATTGCTTTGTCAAATCCACACTTGAGAAGGCATTCCTGTGACGTTTGTCCAGCCGTGGGAAATTGGCCTTTTCTTGCTTGAATGTCTCCCCATTGGTTTTCACACTCTCGCTCTGCTCATTCTCCCTAATCGCAATGAATTCATCTAAATTATTTTCCAAAGCACTGTGAAATGACATTGTTAATCTTCCAGCTTGAAATACACCTGAACAATAAAGGAATCAATTACTCATCCACCCCATTCCTTCTTTCGTTCTCAAAATAACCAGGACTCTTTGCTCTGGCTCATGGTATTCAGGCCAAAGGAGTCTTCTGGAAAGGCATACGCTGGGTGGTTTGTCTTTGCATTCCCAGCTGTATGGTCAGTCGGGGGAGGAATTTGCAATTGGTTCCAGCTTTCGGGATGGAACCACCTCCCGGAGGCCATTCTTTCCCACTCTTTCCTCCAGGGCTTCAAGAGACACCATTCCACCACCTCATGCCATTCCCCATCTTGATCCATGATCTTTATTATCCCATTAACCTTTCCTAATCCAACCTCATAAAAATGATGGTATCAGTGTCTCCCTCTGTCTCCCCCTGTCTCTCTCTTTCCTTTATTCTCTTGCTGGTTGTATGCCGATTGTTGCCTCGCCGCCCCATTGGTAATTTAACTTTTCTCTTTCATGAGCGTCACGCTTGTACAGAGAAAAAAAAGGGTGCTGTCGAAAACTCGCCTACTCTTTGTTGAGGCCAGCGTGGGATTTTTAATCCCATATTGCTGTCCGTATCCATTGGATGGAAAAATATCCATTGCTGCAGTGTCTTTTACACCACCATATCGAACAGGTTACATTCGTCATGTGTGCTTATTGTTTGTGTCCTTTATGACATCCTTAAAACAGTAAATTTCCTGTTTGGAATGATTTCCAATTTTGTTTCACTGCCAGACAGGCATACAGAGCATAAGAATTATTTCACTCCTCTCTGAGCATGTGCGATTGGGACAAATTCAGATCCAAAGTACGGTTAAACTATTGGTTCGTTTTCTGATTCACGTTCCTATTCGTGTTCAAAATATAACATTTAATTAAAATCAAGTTGTTCCTCGATCATAAACTGATGTTTGTAGACAGACAGACAGACAGACAAACAAAGGGAACCAATTGCTGAACCCCGCTTTTCACTTCGCGTTCGTGGGGTAAAGTTCATTCCACGTACGTTATCAGGCGAGCTAAAAAAGCTTATCACTATGTTGACGTCATCCGTCTCAAACTATCAATGTCGCAGACAGGGGCAGCTTTGGATAAAAGAGAATTAATCTAGGTATTGTGGCTCAACTTGTGACTTGATTAATATCTTTATAATTAGCAAAACAGGCAGCTCTCGAATTACGAGGAACGTTTTGTCCTTCAAGGGGAGTGGTGCAGTAGTCTAACAAAGCCAGATGTTTGTACTCTACTGTTTGTCCTCTTCCACAAGTTTTTTTTTACAGTTTGCACTGAACTTTCAACTTCACCGTTAGCACGAGCAAATCGAGGGCTGGAAGTAGTTTGGTGTATGCCGTAATCAAAACAGAACGATTTGAACTCTTTGGACACTAACAAGGATGCATTGTCACTCCTAAGACCCTCGGGTATACCATGTGTACTAAAGATGGATTTTACAGCATCAATCATTGTGCAGCTTCTCATGTCCTTGAGCTCACATACCTCTATAAATTTAGAATAATAATCGACAACCAAAATGTATTGTTTTGACAAACTCGAATCGGCCCACGGCGACCTGGTTGAATGGTAAATCTGGAATCTGTGTCGGGATGAGCGGTTCCGGAGGAAGCTTATTTTTCATAATCTGCACATGTAGTGTAGTTTTTCACTGCTTCTTCGATCTGTTGGTTCATTGTTGCCCAATAGAGCACTTCCCGAGCACGCTGTTTGCACTTTACATTACCAAGGTGAGAGCTGTGTATGATGGAGAGCATGTGCTGATGGAGACTTAGAGGCACGACTATACGCAGACCTTTATAGATAATTCCATCAGAGACACCTAACCCGCTCTATGAATCCCAGTATGGTCTCAATGGAATGGGCACCTCGTTTCGATAGCTGGGCCACCCAGTGTGGAGCACGTCCAAAAGAAGTTGTAACTCTTGTCGAGTCTGTTCCTGCAGCTGGACACACCTCTCCTTGGTGATGGAGATGAAGTCTAACATGGAAACCTGCTTCAGATTGACTTCTTGTCCCAACAACTGGGGAGTCTGATAAGTACGAGATAGTGTATCTGGTAGTTGCATGTCTTTGCCACTTTTATACACTACCTTAAGATCGTACCACTGCAGACGTAACAGCATCCTCTGCATACGCATGAGAGTAGACAGTAGAGGTTTTGTGAAAATCTCTTGTAGTGGCTTGTGATCCGTAAATACAGTCACTGTCTTGCCAAATATGTAGCAGTGGAATTTCATACAGGCATGAAGGATTGCAAGCATTTCTTTTTTCAATCTGAGCAGACCGTTGTTCCACCTCCGAGAGGGATCGCAAAGTGTATGCATCGGCTTCCCTCCTGCATTAAGACACCACACCGAGACTGCTTTGACTTGTATCCGCATGGATCTCATCTGGTGTCTTCATGTCATAGTATCTCAGTGCAGGCTGCTGACAGCAGAGATCAAATTGTTTATGGAAAGCTTGGTCCTGTGCAGGTTACCAGTCAAAAATACCATCAGCTCTCAGTAAAGCTTGAAGTGGTGCATCGACTTCACTCAGTTGAGGAATAAATTTAGCCGGGTAAGCAACGGATCCAAGGAATCGCTGCACGTCCTCTTTATTCTGTGGAATAGGCATATTACGGAGGGCTTCGATTCTTGAGGGGTCAGGCTTCAGTCCTGCAGGAAGTAGATGTCTGACATACCGAACCTCCTCTTGGCAAACTTTGCATTTTTGCATGTTCAATTTGAGGTTGTAGGATGTAGCCCTCTCCATGACTTGCTTTAAAATGCTGTCGTGATGATCTCGATCTCGTCCGGCAATCAAGATATCGTCCATGATCGCTGTGGCGCCAATATTGCCATCCAACATTTGATACATGATACGTTGAAATATTTCTGTGCACATTTCAATCCAAATGGCAGCCTCAGCCAACCAAAACGACGCATCGGTGTGTTGAAGGTCATCAGTTTTGATGACTCCTCATCCAGGTTAATCTGTTAAAACCCACTCTTTGCATCCAATACTGAGAATAAGTTGGTTTTGGTATGTTGGAGACCACCTCTTCAACCGTCTTCATGAGATAATGTTAACATTTAATGGCCTTGTTGAGATCTCTTGGATCCAAACATATTCTTAGCTTGCCATTGCGAACTGCAGCTACCATTGTGCTGACCCACTCGGTTGGCTCCTCCACCGGAGTTATGAAGCCGTTATCTACCATCTTGTTCAATTATTCGATGATCCGAGGCATTAGTGCAGCGAGTTGCCGACGTGCAGCATGAACAACCCCATTGGCTGTTGAGTGTATTTTGATTCGGTAGACCCCTGGTAGGGTACCTGACATACCAATGATATTGGAAAATCTCGTAGCTCTGGGGGAACTGATTCATCCTCCACTGACTGAAACCCCACCAGGGAACTCAGTCGAGCAACGAGGCCAAAATTCTCAACGGTCTCCCCCGATATTACATTCTCCTGATCCAGATTGACCAGCTTGCATGAAGCTATTATGGACCTCCCCTCAAATTCCAGGGAAAGATCCGTGGAAGCAACTGGTCGAATGATGTGGTTGGAGTAAGTTCGCAGGGTTCTCTTAGACTTCGCAGGGCACGACGGAGGATGCTCAGTCAGCGACTGGCTTTGGAGGCCAGCTTGGAAATATGGCTTTCCCAGGAAAGATCATGGCAGATAATGAGGCTCAAAAGTTTGAAAATAAAGGACTTCTTCAAGAGGATTGTTGAGAAAGTAGATAGGGGGTTTCCAGATGGTCCTTTTGGAGAGACATAGTGAGAGTGTGAAATTTGTCAGGATTGAAAGACATTTATCCAGGTCATGCTTATATTTATATTAAAATTCTAGACCGTTCTTCAATAATTTTTCTTAATGGTGGTGGAGAGAAGAGAAGGGAAGAGAAGAGAAGGATATAGGAGTGTGGTAGGATAATAATAATAATACCATTCCTTTTGCACCTTAAAGGAGCACAGGGTTGCTGAGCCAGTTTCATTGGGAAAGAGTACATTCCTGGGCAAGTCGCCACTTCAACACAGTACCGGCCATTCCAACAACAACCTTGAGGGCTTGTCCGGAAGGAGATTGTAGATTTAGCTGAATTTATTTGGCCAAGAGGAAAGCCAATGCAGAAGAACTCGATAGAGGTGGAAGGTTGCTGGAACATCCTCCGAAGGCGATAACTACATTTTTGACACGTAAAGCCGAAGGAAAGAACCCAAAGATATTGCAATGCCCCTGATGATTCAGACAAGGCTGTGAAGCATTACTCACGTGAACACATCTCTGCAAGTGGAAAACATAAATGATGGAGTGACGTGGTGAGAGCCTCCAGAGCACAAGATAATGTGAGCGAAATCCCACAGGGTGATAATGGAAAGTTGTGACTTTTACTCAAGCTGGCTCGGTGAGTCATGAGTTCTCAGACTTTTATGCTTTTGGTGGTGGAATTGAGTCAAATAGTGTGAACACGTGCCTGGCAAATAGCTGGTGCCATCGCATAACGGTCCTCACGACACATGGAAGGCACTGGCACGAGGGTAGAGCTGTGCCATTGAGGAAATATACTGGATTAATCTGGTAGCACCGCAACAGTTGCTTTTCTGTGCGAAGAGAAACTGTTTAAACGGGAGACAATTGAGATCCGAAGAAGCAAACCCCTATTAGATCAGGTCGATCAAGGCAAGACCATTGCAATGGTACCGCAGGCTGAAAAGGCCTTCTCTAAAAATGTCATGAATTTTCAACATCCTCAGATGGATTCAGATGAAACAGCTCATTTGGCATATCCTTCAAGAGGCTGAGTGCAACTTGTTGGCTTCAATGCACTCCATCCCGACGAGTATCTGAAGTTCAGTGGAGTCGAGCCGTGTTTAGTGCTGTGATGAGAGACCTGGCCTCTGAAGCTTTGATATCTCAGTTGGAAGCATTCTTTTCTCTGAGTTACTTGTTCCCCAGTAGAGATGAACCTGAAACTCCTGTTATGGTATGGTACCTGCAAGGAGTGATGCACCTCGGAGCATGCTGGCCTCCAGAGGTGGGGCCGCGCAGTTAAGCTGTCGCGTCTGCATTTGCGTCATGAACGTTAAAGATTACACGGCACCTCTCGAAAAGAGTAGGCCATTGCCTGCCTGTCTTGAGTTATTTTCCTTTTGCGTGAGTTAAAGGGGATACAATGATGTGCATTTAATGGCCGTCTGAGTTGATAACGATAGGTCAGTCAGTACGTGAAAGATAAATAAACTCGGTGTGCATACGACACAGGCATGATGGGCCAAATGGCCTTCCTCCACGTTGTATATCTCGTACATACTGTGCACTCGTATTTTAACTTCACGTGTGATTACATCTTTGAAAGGCATATTTAATAAGTTGCTTTCCCCACATTTGGCAAGCTTCAGCAGGTGGGATGCATTTGTGGGGGTTTCGGGAGGGGTGGGAGAGAGAGGGGTTTCATTTACCAACCATGGGGACTCGAAGCAATTTTATTTCACAGCACGATGAGAGAATTTTATATGACGAACGTGCTCAAGACACATACCGAGTTAAGTCACCGTTGGTTTATAGAGACGCTTCGTCCCTCATAATTAAAATGAAGTATAAAATGCTAGCTATTCGCATTCTGTACTCATGTACACGGGAGTGAAAGCACTAGAAGGTGACGGGACAAATAAATAATTTTTGAATCGAATAGAAGGGCCATTACCCCCATTTTGCTTTGCGCGTCATTCCATCTTGTCATATATATATATACATATATATATATATATATATATATATATATATATATATATATATATATATATATATATATATATATATATATATATATATATATATACACTGTTTATAAACAAAGACATGACAGAAGTAAATAGACACTATTATTTTAAAAGAATTTATTTATTTAACATTTGATCCATTTTTAGCTCGCCTGTTCGAAGAACCGAGAGCTATAGCGATACCCCCGGCGTGAGCGTAAAAATGTTAAAGTTTTTGGTGCAAGTTATTTCCTTTATAATATTTTTATCTACCACTATTTTTTACTGATTACAATATACAAATACATATATTGCTTTAAAATTATTTGGATCAGACTTCACTGCAATGCTTTATAAAAAATATTATTAGACGAGTCTTTTAAAAACGATGAATATATATACAGGTGAGCATTGGGTGGCTTTGACACCAACTCTGGTAATACATACACTCATATTTGGTGGACTTGCCATTTGCAGATTTCAACGCTTTTCCTCTTTCAGGCAGAGAACTAATGAGTTCTGAAATTTTCTCTTGTGGGATTTCTGCCCGGGCTTCACGCAAAGCAGGTTTCCAATTCTGCCCGTGATGTTGGTTTCCTGGACTTTTTCTGCCCAACCCGATCCATTATGGCCCAGAGGTGTTCAATGGGATTCATGTCAGGAGACTGACTTGGCCATGGTAGTCGCCTGATCCCATTTCTGTCCTCCCATGATTTGGTCTTTTTTGCAGTGAGGCATGGAGCTCCATCTTCCATGAACAGAGTGTTGTTTTTGACCATCTGACCACTGGAAAAGACGGGGAGAAGTCCATCCTCAAGGATAGAAATGTATATTGTAGAGTTGATGTTGCCAACACACTCCACAAGTTCTGACCGACCAGTGCACCAGATTGCTCCCCACACCATCACTGAAAAGCCACCGTGTTTGACAGTTGGCTGCAATCGGTTCAAGGAAAACTCTTGACTGGGAAGTCTCCAGACCCATACGTGTCCACTGTCAGAAAATTGAGCAAATTGGGACTCATCTGAAAAAATGACAGTTTGCCAAAACTCCATGGGTCTGTTGGCCATCTCGTCAGCCCACTTCTTTCTCCTTTGAATGCTGGCTGGTCTAAGAAGAGGTTTTCTCTGAGCTGGTCTCCCAGAGTAGCCCAGTTGATGAACGTACCACACATCAGTTGTTGAGCTAACTTCGACCTCCTCTGCAACATTGCTGCCTTGCAACAGGGAGTTTTCTCAATGGACCGCTTGATAGCTCCAAGACACCTTTCTGAGGGCCCATGTCGACCACAACGGGAAGCTGAGGATTCCTTGCCTTCGCTGGTGAATTGCACAATCACCCGATTGATTGTAGAAAGCGGAATGCCAAGGTTCTGACCTAACTGACGCTGGCTGACTCCACCTTCCGATTGGCCAACAATTCATCCTCTTTGGAAATTGTAAAGTTTGTGTGCTCCTTGGGTTCGAGGCATAGTTAATTGTCGTACAAGACCCAGGAACATGTTTCTGCAAAGAAATAGTCAAATATTAGTACAAATCACTGAGTAAACCTGCGTTATCCAGATGAAATGAAGAAATTTAATTTGTCTATTTACTTCTGTTATGCATATATATATATATATATATATATATATATATATATATATATATATATATATATATATATATATATATATGTATATATATATATATATATACACACACCTTACATGCTCCCTGATGCATTGGCATGACTTGGAGGAAGGGAGGGTCCAGAAAATTTGTTTCCTCTTTCTTTCGGTGCATTTCACGGTAAATTGACCAGGAATGACCGATTCATTGCAGGCTCTGCCAAAGACATCCATCACGAGAGGTTGGGAAATCCATCCCACAGGTGACAACATACATAAAGAGGATCAGTTCGACCGGAGGTTCTCCCAATCAATTATGCAAACTGAGAACGAATGTCAATAGACAAAAAGTGATGCAATAAAGAACTAGAGATTTCACAGAACCCCTTACCCCGTGCAGTCTTGAGAAACAAGGACATGGGCGGGGTCTGCGAGTGGAAAATTTGATTGGTCGTGATGACGTAAAATGCTGCAATATTTTGTCCAAGTACTGCTAAACGGAAGGGTTTTGAAATGCGAAGAAGCCTATTTGTGCTCTACGATGTTTAGGTATAAAATTAAATTTAAATACAATTGGGATTTTTTAAAGGTCATTAAAAAAAAAAAATAATCCCAGGTTTTACCAGAATGTGTCCTTTACACCACCCTATCTAACACGTTACTTGAGTTATCCGTGCCTGTTGTTTGTGTTCTTTGTGACGTCCTTAAAACAGTAAGTTTCCTGTTTGGAATGATTTTCAATTTTGTTTCACTGCAAGACAGGGAGACAGAGTAAAAAAAAAAAGTATCTCACTCCTCTCTGCGCATGTGTGATCAGGCCAAATTCAGAGCCAAAGTATTGCTAAACTACAGGTTTGTTTTCCGATTCATGTTCTGATTCATGTTCAAAATATCATATTTAATTGTAAAAATGGATGAGCTGCGAACGTTGGTTGCTCAACGCACCTCAGACGTGTTAGGTGTTACAGAAACATGGCTAATTGATGACATCAAGGATGCAGAGGTAGCCATTCCTGGCTACTCCATGCTTCGTTGGGATCATAAAGCTTGGGCTAGGGGTGGTGGTGTTATTCTCTATATAGCCCAGCTCACATGCATATCTACAACACGTTTGGCTAAAAAACACCCATTGGGGATACTGAGACTCTTTGGTGTCATCTCAATGTGTGAGGCACATCCGATTGACTCATTGACCTTGTGTACAGGCTACCAGGCAACACGGTTGAGCAGGACAGCAACCTTGAGAGGGAGCTGTTGAGCCACATTGCCATTGTCCGTCACTTGCTGCTGATGGATGACTTCAACACCCCCAACATCAATTGGGACCAGCAGATGACAGATTCCTTCCAGAGTGCTTTCTCAAGTCGACTGTTAAAACTGGCAATTGAGGTGCTACTCCACCAGCATGTTGGGGAGACAGCTAGATATGCTGCTGGAAATATGCCAACTCTACTTGACTTAGTTTTCACCAAAGATGATTGTGACTTGGATATGTACCCATGTCTGCCATCGTTGGGGAATAGTGACCATGCCTTGCTATCATGGACATGGGTCATAGATGGTGCAGCCCCAGACCCAAATCCAGCTGCTGCAAGAATATCTGGAGGGCAGACTACATTGCCATGAACCTGGATGCAGCAAGGAGCGTTTGGGACCTCACCGAACGAGACACAACAGAGGTTTGGTGGGCACAGGTAAAAGAGCGCATGCATCATCTGATCACAACATATGCCCCGTTACACCGTGACAAACCGATACGTCCCCGTTTACCGTTGATGTCAAGTTTAACATTTACCTTGCAGCAAAAAAAAACGAGATGGCGCCATTATCAACTCACCAGAAGCCTGGAAGACTATAAACTCTTCAAGGCTGCACAATGGGTTTCCAAGTCAAGCCTATGGGAGGCTGGAAACAACTTGAGATCTTCCTAGTAGAACAGGCTATAAAACTCCCAAAGAAACTCTATGCCTACTTCCGCGAAAAACAGCTCACCAGAAGAGGAAGGTGCACTCAACGACAGAGGAACCTCACTCCTGACAGACACAGAGAAGGCCCAATGCCTTGTGAATCATTACTCTGCTGTGTTTACACAGGAACGTCCAGATCCCATTCTTGATATTCCTATCTACCAGCGGAGGGCAAGCATTGATCATATTCTCCGTATGGTCCTCATCACGGAATGTGGAGTCGCAAGGCTGGTTTGGCCCCGATGGTTTGCATCCCAAAATTTTTAAGGAACTGGCAGCTGAGTTAGCATTGCCACTTTGTTGTCTGTTCAGCTTCTCGCTTGCCATTGGGGGTCTCCTAAGGGACTGGTAGGAGTCACATGTATCGCCCATCTTAAGAAAGGGTGGTAAACGAGATCCATCCAACGATCGACCGGTCAGCCTTACTTCAGTGGTGTGCAAGGTATTCGAGCGCTTGCTTAAGCAAGAACTCAAGGCGCACCTGGAAAGGCAGCACCGACTTTCCCAGGAGCAACATGGCTTCTGCCAACATCGCTCGTGCCTTACCAACCTGCTATCGGCACATGATAGTTGGACCATCGCGGTGGACAAGCATAAATCTGTTGATGTCATTTATGTTGACTTCAGCAATGCCTTCGACACCATCCAGTATAGACGTCTCATTGGGAAACTCAAAGCCTGGAGCCTGCAGCCTTCACTTTTGACTTGGCTTATTAACTTCCTGACTGGATGCTGACAATGGGTGTCGGTAAATGGTTCACTTTTGCTCTGAGCCGAGGTACACAGTCAACATTGAGGCCGAGGTACACAGCCTCAGGGCTCTGTGCGCAGACCAGTGTTGTTTCTGATATATATCTTGATGACTTGGTTGATTGTTTCGGTTGTCGATCGCTGATGTTCGTGGATGACCTCAAGCTTTGGTGCAACGTAATGGAACACGACACCAATCCGGCATTGCAGGCGAAACCTACAGAAGCTTGAAGAGTGGACGCAACTGTGGCCAAAATAAAGTCAACCTGACCAAATGTGGGGTTAGGCACCTTGGATGGGTCCCCTCCACGTTGCGATACCATTTGGGTGGAGTGGACCTTGTGATGATTGACAGTATCACTGACCTTGGAGTTCGTATAATATGCACACTGTCACCCTCAATGTAGACTAACATGGCGGCAAACAGAGCACGCTCAGTGATACGTTGCTTCCGATGCTCCTTTGTTTCCATTACACCTGTTATTTTCCAGACAGCTTATGCAAACTTTGTTCGACCGCATCTGGAGTATTGTCTACCACTATGGAGGCCCTTTCTGAAGCGGGACTGTAACCTCCTGGGGAAAGTTCAAAGCTGTGCAACACGCATGGTACAGGGGCAAGTATGCTTCTTATACAAACAATGCCTTACAAATCTGGATCTGTTTCCATTGGACTGTACATGGCTAAGAGGTGATTTGATCATGCTTTACAGAATCCTGCGTGGGGAACTCAACATAGCTTTTGAAGAACCGCTGAGCCTCTGTACAGACAGTCACCTTCGTGGGCACTCCTGGAAATTGGTAAAGCCTATGGTGTAGTGCAAGATAAGAGCAGCCTTCTTTACCAGCTGGCCAATGTTTGGAATATACGTCCTGAGGACACCATCCAAGCATCAGTGACTGACAGCTTCAAGAGGGGTCTCAACCGGCTGCCGTCTTACCGAAGGTAGGATTGCACGGGGCACATGCCCTCCTGTTTTACAATCGTTTGACTTGACTTGAAATCAAGTTGTTCCTCAATCATAAACTGACATTTGTAGACACACGGACATGCAGACTGAAGTGAACCAAGTACTTAACATCGCTTTTTGCTCCATGTGGCGCTGTTAACCTTTGTGTAACCCCACAGCTGCCCCCTAGCAAATAAATTAATGCTACCTGCAGGAACAATAATATGGAACAAGAAGAGGAAACTCATCACTTTTGTTTTATTCACATTCAGTACCCCTCAACTACCCTGTTTGAGCTATCCACCACCCCATGCAGCCAATTCACTGAACTGCTCACCAAAGCTTTCTCACTAGCAAACCTGACTGTCCTGATCCTCTTACCTCCAAACTTTCATTCCTTCCCTCTACTCATTAATATACCAAGTCTCGGTGGCACATGGAGAGCAAGGAATTTCCCAGTGCTTTCTCCACCGTTGCTACTGTATAGATATTTAAATTTATCAGGGATAATGAGCATCCCCATCTTACCTCTCAAATACCTGGTTTAAACTCTCCATTTACCGCTCCCACCACTGATGCCTGTCCCACATTCGATCTTTTGATCGGACATCTATCTCACACGTTGACTCCACAATTTTCAGAATCTCGAACAGCTTTAACCAATTCGTTTTTATCAAAAGTCTTCTTGAAGTACACTTAGCACACGCATAGATCTTTTTTCACGGTCTACGTTTCATTCACGTCGCACACTCTTCATACCAATGACTTCCCTCATTCTACCAACCTTATATTAAACACCAAATGGGCTGGCAGGAACCCTGGAGGGATGCACACTCACTTCTGATTCATTTAGCATGGGCTCGAATCTTCGCTTAGCTATAAACTGTTACCCCAGTGATTCACAGGCAGGGTAAAAAGCTTGGTATTGGCTTAGCAGTTCAGGTGACTGAAGTGGAACCTTAGGGTCCTGAGTTCGAGCCCTATTGGTCACTGAATTAACATTAGATGGTGTTGACTCAGCCTGTCATCCTTCTGAGGTTGGCGAAATGAGTACCGGTGTACTGGTATAGGGGCACGGCATCAGTGGCATAGTCGTGCCCCAACAAAATGATAGCTACCTGGCAGCTAAGCTACGATATGCGAGAAGAAGATGAAGAAGACAGGCAGGGTGATTCATCAATGCGTGTACGTTCCTCGGATGGACGTTAAACTTGGCGTCCCATCTGCCGGACGTCAAAGATCTCACGGTGTCATTTGCGAAGAATAATCGAGTTATCACCGGCATTTTGAACAAATTACAAATCCCTGCTCTAACCTGCAGGGGGCACTGCATCAGCAGCACAGCTGCACCCCCAGCAATTATGCTCCCAGCACTCACAGACTGCATACAAAATGAATGAATGGATAAAGCCAAATGAATCCTCTCCTCCACATTCATTCTCTTTTTTTCCCTCCAACCTTTGAGTTAATCCTTTCAACAAGATCTTTGATGCACTTGGAATCGGACTTATAGTTCGATTTCCTTTGCTTTCTGTTGTCTTCGCTTTAATCTTGCAGGGAATCTTTGAGCATTTTTATGAACCCACATGCCCCCATTGTCCCATTGTGTAGATATTATACTGCACAATTGTTCAGTTCCTTTGTTGCTTCGTATCCTCAGTCAGTTATCATCTCAGCCGATATTTCATCCGCATCTTTAGCTCCTCTCGCCCAAGGAGAGGGTATTGCATTTGGCTCCTTTGTTACTTGCAAAATTGATTTTTCAAGTACATTTGTTAGTCGATTTTGTTATTGGGTGGTCGCTCGACTACCCTTAGTCTCAGGTTTTCCGTCTGTCTGTATGTCTGTCTGTTTGTTTGTAATGGACAGCTCTGGAGGCCAGAGGAGTCTACCGATTTTGATGAAACTTGACTGGTAGGTTCATACCAGGATCTAGTTGTATGCTTTTGAGCACCGTTGCTATGGACGCCACCGTTGCCTAGCAATGGGACTTTGAGATTTTTGAAAAAAATCTGAAAAAAAATTTTCTTTTCGAAAATCAAAAATTGGCCTCCGTGCTTTTATGCGCTCTATTAATCAACCTCTGTCAAAAAATTTCGGCCCGATCCGTCAAAAACTGTATGACGAGTATGCAATTATATAGCGACCACCCATGTCGCCTACCGGCTTGTTCTGTTTGTCTGTCTGTTTGTCGCCTACAGGTCGCAATTTCAAACCGATGTTGACGAAACTTGAGCACATGGTAGAGTTTTTCATTAGGAAGAAGCGTATTGGTTTTGAGGTCAAAAGGTCAACTTAGGCCAAAGGTCAACGACGAAGGTGAGATTTCTAAAATCCTCAATTTTAATCTGATTGCCTTGAAATTTGAAGAGGATTTATACTTCAGGTCACTCAATTCAACTAGCCAATTATTTTTGAGGTGAACATGGACCAAAAGGTCAACGACTCGTGTGGTATTTCTAAAATCCTAAATTTTCATCTGATTTACTTGAAATTTGAAGAGGTTTTGCATTTCCGGTCACTGAATTCAACCACCAATTATTTTCAAGATCCAACATAGGCTAAAAGGACAACATAGGCCGAATTTCTAAAATTGTCAATTTTCATCGATTGACTTGGGATTTGAAGAGAAGTTGCATATTTGGTCATTGAATTCAACCACAAATTATTTTTGAGGTCAAATTTGTTTTATGGATTCTGCAAGTATCGTGCTCTGCATGACGTCTTCTTCTTCTTTGTTTGTTTGTCTGTTTGTTTGTTTGTCCGCACAGAACTTTCGTGTTTTTCTCCGCAACCACTTGTTGGAATGAAACAAATTTTCATTATTGGTGTGACTACTCATGTCAAATGTTTTAATGATAATTATGACGTCATAGGTCACGTGTTGTGGCAGCCATATTGGAAAAATTTAAAAACTTTCGATCTCTGCACCTCTGAAACCACACCAAGGAAATAATTGAAACTTAGCACATAGCAAGTACTCCTCATGGGGAATGTGATTTTTTTATGACGTCATAGGTGCCTTCGTTATGACATCATAATTGCATATGTAGAACGCTTCATCTGTTACGTATGAAAATGTTTGAGGGTCATCTTGGGATAAAATGGTCCACAAATTTTTTTTGATGACATCATCGGTCACGTGATTCGGCACCCACATTGTTTTCTTTTTTAAAATACCTTCAAATATCTTCTTCTCTGAAATGGCTGAACCTGTCATCACTGCCAGCAGTTATAAAGTAGTCGTTCTAGTTACGTCTCTTATTAATTATGTAACACACAGTAAACAAACACCACACAACACACCACGCAAAACAAGTCCTGGCGAGGATCTGCAATCTCTGGTTGCTCTTTTTCTTGTTCTTTAACTGTTTCATTTCTGCTTTCACTCAAGTTTATTCAATGCTCAAGTGTTGTGATTGTGGAGAGCATCTCGTTGCTTTATATAGAGGTTTGGAATTCCATCCAGGCCTGGGCTTTTAAAATTTGGAATTTTTGCAAGATGTTTGCAAAAAAAACAAACAAATTTCTTCATCAAATATCATTGGGGGCATTTCCTTTCGGTGTTATGTTTTTTTTTCCTCCAAGTTTTGGATCCAATCTGCCTCTTTGTTGTGTTATTTTTGGTCCTCATACATTCCTCTCCAGAAATTTTGAAGTTTATCATTTTCTGGAGGATTTGATACACTTTGCTTTTGTTTGCCTCGTTCACGGTATCATCTTTTTTGGTTATTTTCAAACATGCGGTTTTGTTTTCTCCCTTTGTTGACTTTGTTGTAGTTTTTTTTTTTGAATCTTTCTTGCTCTCGTTTCTATTGTGATTTTGCTTTCAGCAGCTATTACCTCTCGGCCTTTATTTCCAATTTTGTGTTTGTTATCTTGCCAAAACGAAGTTTTTGCAAGATATGTTAGTCAGCTTGTATGTTTTTTTTTTGTTTGTTTGTCTGTAATCACGTATAAAAAAATTCTGCAGAGCACAGTTATCATTGGAAATTTTTGTAACTTCGCATATCAGAGGCCTATAGAGGAACCTTTCAGTGCACAAAATTTTGAAGGTCAAGGTCAAAGGTCAAGGTCACTTTGGCGCAAATCAGGGGAGTCGACGAAACCCTTATTTTTTGAGTAATTTTGATCGGATCTTCTTCAAACTTCATGGGAATATAGTTCATGGTCTGGCGCTCAGCTGATTAATTTTTGGTGGCGATTGGCCTTGACCTTCATGGTTAGCACCTAAGGTCAAACATATTTGACCCCAAGATCAAATTTTCAAGTTTTAGGAACCATATCGTGTCGTACCTCAAATTGAACACCTCGATGAGTGCTTTCTAGATATGTCAAACTTGAGACATTATGACGTCATTTGGTGACGTTATGAGGCAAAAGCATATTTTTCATGGTTACTCTGTAGAACGATTCTCATCGGAATCACTCGTAGGCAGATATTCCTCAAGGAGTCGCTGCTGGTGGATAGCAGCTCTGTTCACCTCAGTGCGACCTTAAAGAAGTCACACATGGTCACCTTTTGGCAAGATACGGTTCACCCTGCGGGTGACATTGGTTTATTTTTTTATTTTTCAGATTCTCATTAGATTTGGGCTTCGATTTCCCCTTATAAATTGTTGTATTTGTCCAGTTTCCTTTCTCAGTCGCTCTCTTTGTGTTTCTAGTCTCCGTTTCTATGGCCGTGCCTGGTCTCTGTCTGAGCTGGTTTGGTCTTCTTGCGATGTTGTTTCCCTGTTACTTTTTCTTGTATGAGCAGTGCTGCTGCAAAGTTCTTGGTGTCGAGTTCCTTTAAGGTGGACGATTTTGGTTCCAATCTCTTGAGTGCTTTCTTGGTTCTCCTAACTCGTATTTTTGTCCATTTGTTGTTTTCTATTCTGTGTGGATGTAGTCTTTCCCCGAGTGGTGTCAATTTAATCTCTACTATTTTGTTTGCCAGCTCTTTTTTTGTATAGTCGAGGCTCATGGAAGAGCTCACACACTGAATGGATCAGGATGTAACAGACAAAAAGGACGAAAAACACACGCATGGAGAAGGAAACTCCAAGGAGGAAAAACTGGAAAATTAGGAGGGCTTTGAGCATGGTTAACGAGGGTATAAAAGATCATGGTTTTGAATTGGGGATGATCTGAGATGGCGGTGAACACTTATCTTGAAGACCAGGAGGGAATAATGAGATTGAAGAGGACGTGGAAGGAAAAGAGAAATGGATGAGTGGAGGTGAGTAGTGATCCTGGATTTAGGTAAGTTCACCAGAAAAGGGTTGGACCGCATGAGCCCTGCAGAAACCTGGTGCGGTAGGGGTGAGTGACAAAGCATAGAAACGTCACCAAGCAGTGAGTGAGATGGTGTGACGAGGCGATTACGTGCCAGCTTCTTTGACGCCATCTTGTATGTGTGTGTACAAATCTTATGTTTGTCAATCCACAAGTGTCAGTTTATGATCAAGGAACAATTTAATTTCCATTGAATGTTATATTTTGAACATGAATTTGAAAACGAACCTGTAGTTCAGCAGCACTTTGGCTCTGAATTTGTCCCAATCGCGCACGAGCAGAGTGGAGTGAGATAATTTTTTATACTCTGCCTGTCTGACTATCAAACAAAATTAAAAAATCATTCCAAACAGAAAACTTTCTGTTTTTAAGGATGACATAAAGGACACAAACAACAGGCACAAATCACTAATATAGCATGTTGGATAGGGTGGTGTAAAAGACACTGCATCAATGGTGGTAAACTTCCAAATTCTTTTTCTACGACCTTGTCAATGATTATTTTATTTCCTGTGCCACAATAAGTGAATGGGGTTATGTTTTCACACTTGATTGTTTGTCTGTGAGCACGATATCTCGATGAGGTATGGACGGATTCGGATGAAACTCGGTGGACATGTTGGTTGTGTGACAAGAACGAATTGATTCGATATTGGTGAAGCTCGGGATCTGGATCTGGCCTGTCGGTGGGATACAAAATGTGAACTGTTCAGCCCAGTGGAGGTATGTGCTTTTCCGAGTGCCGTTGTCGTTCACATTGTTTTTGGATTTCTGTTTTTGAACATCAATACAGTTATCCAACATCAATCCAGTATTTCATATTAATTTCCAGAACGTTAGACAGTTGTCGAAGGCGCGTTGAGTAGCATGTCCATGTATTTTTACACGTAGGATGAGAATGTTAGGGCACTTCACTCCACTTTCACATTTCCAGAATGTGAGCACAAATCACGAAAGTACCGTACATGAGAATTGAACATGGGACCCCAGTGTGAATTATCAAATGCACCGTGCCGATTACATGCGATCACTCAACGGAATTTGTTCGGAGAAGCCTTGCGGCTCAATCTTTGTCCCTTCATGTTGATAAGTCAAATGGAAACGGTCTGCGTTATAGTCCATGAAATTATGATCAACTCAAGCATTTATTTCAGCACAAAGTAAAATCACAAGGGTATCATCAGCCAAGGAGGAATTTTATCATGTGAGAGATAGAGATTGGGACCATACTCTGTGCAGAGCGTTGGTGTTGCTTAAGCAGTCTCCTTGGCTATTGGGCACAATCCTGGACGGTGACCACTCTGACACAGGATACCAGCATGCTGGCACTCATTTTTCTGACCTCAGAAGGATGACAGGCCGAGTCAACCCCACCTGGTATTCAACAGCTGAGCGGGATTTGAACTCAAGACCCTAGGATCCAAAGCCACCACCCCTAACCATTAAGCCAACACCAGGCATCATGTGACGAGACCTGTTTATGAAGGCAAAAAATACATCAACATCATCGGCAATTGACAGCAGGTGGCATTGGGTAGCCATGTTGTATGGGTGTTTATGCTAGTCTTGCTTGCACACGTTTAGACTTTGACGGTTTGACATAACAAAGGGCCTAATTGCAGTGATCACCTGCCTCGCGATACTAAGAAAAGATTTCTCGTCGAATAAAGACAACTTCCAAATTATATATCGTACGAGAAAATGTATACTCTTGCTGTATCCATGGGTTCCCTTTATGGTGGGTGCCATCCTTTTGATTGATTGAGGGTGTTGCAGCCTTTTGGCTCCATTCATCATCAACCTATGTCATCTCCGATTGAGGGGTCAACCGTCTTGGATCTCCGTCTCTTCCAGTCGCTTGTTTTCTTGTGACATGCACCAACTCTTCGTCTGTACATTGTGAGCCAAACTACCTCGACGTGTTATCCAGATACTGAATTATTTGCCCTCAACCTGAGACAGACAAGTTCACCAAGCCTACTTGTCTCATTACAGTCCCACCAACGTTGCCTTCCTCATTGGCTGCCTTCTCTCATAAATGGTCCTTATGTATGTTAAGATCGGTGCACGTTGAGCATCTTCAATTTCACATCTACACTGTGAAAGATTTAATTGACCATTGTCTGTTTGTTTGTCTTTTTGTTTGTTTTTTATTGCAATTCTGGATGTCCTGGTTGTTGTTCCCATCTCAGCACATATAGCTCATGATGATATTATTTTTTTCCTTGTGCAGTATGTGGCTGCTGGTTTTCATTATTACTAGGAGCGGGGCTGTGTCTGTAGGTTACATATGAATTCACTCACGTGGAACTTCCCCCTGGAGGAAAACATGGGGTCCATATCAAGCCTGCACAACGGTTGCCAACCTATGGTTGTTTGTCCAAGCTCTGTCCTTGTTAAATGCTGAGTGTTAGGCTGAGTTAGAACCCTCTAACAATTACACCACCGAGGCTGGTTCGTTTATTTGATATGTAGTCTATGACTGCTGGTTGCATGATTGCTGGAACTGGGAGTGTGGCTGTGCTACAGATTCAGTTCCCCCTGTAGGTTAGAGCAGCACTGTGGAACTTGGACAGGGTGCCGGCGATAGCTCGCCGACAGTTCGCAAAGGACACTGTGAGATATTTATTGCCCACCAACGAATGATGGCGCAGACAGGACGCCGCCCAGTTTCACGTCCATCTGATGGACGGAACGCATACTGATGCCTCTCCCTGCTTGTGAAACATCTGGGTGATAGTTTAGATAGCTGTGCCAGGATTCAAACCCAGGCTAGACAGCTCAGAGATGATTGTGCGTGGAGCTCATGGTAATAGTATTCCAAATCCCATACATTGTGTTGATATGTCCATCGTTTATTAATATACTTGTAATTCCCATAAAAGTAAACTGATGTGCCTCAACATGTCCTTGACCTCCATATAATATGCTGGAAGCACCTGCTCCCCGTGGAAACCGCCTGGGGTTCATGTTATTACCTTTATGGTTGTGAATACCAGGGTATTCGCCCTACGCGTGATCTTGTTCAAGCGTGCAACACGTTCTTCCGACGCGTACCTTTATTCTGGTGGTGTATAGGCAACAGTCCGCTGCTTTGATCACTCACAAAAATTAAGTTAACCCAGTTACGTACATGAAGCGAAAGCATGTGTAACTGCTTATGTGCATATATAATACACCATGGTTATATAACTCTATAATTCCAAGCACCCTCCCACCACAACCCTCAAAGGACGAAAATGGCAAGATGGGTGAATTTTTTTTTCCAAAACTTAATGGAATCAAATGGAATATGCACATGCACAACTTCAGGGTGCCCTCATTAATCCCTGAAACTTTCAGCTTCCTCTGTCAAATCCTCTCAGACGATTATATGATACATACATATATACATACTTACTCCATTACAGTGCCTATATATAGTGTGCACCCCCTTTCAAAATTTTCACCTTTTGTTTCCTTATAGCCTGGAATGAAATTGCATTAAATCAGACTTTTTTCCACCTTTACTTACACATCGTAACCCACAACTTCCAAGTGAAAAACAAATTCTACAAATTTCACAGAATTGATTAAAAATACAAAACTACAATATCTTTGTTGGATAAGTGTCCACCCCCCTTATAATAGCAATTGTAAAGTAGAAGGGCACTCGGTAGAGCGCATACCTCTGCCATGTAATGTCTGATCCACGAGAATGTATTGGGCCCAATGCATTTTTGAAATATCGTGTTATATATATATATATATATATATATATATATATATATATATATATATATATATATATATATATATATATATATATATATATATATATATATATATATATATTGTCTCGGTGCTGGCGGTCCAGGTTAATCCCCCCCCGACCCAATTTGTGGTGACGGGCGGATAACACCACCAGTCCGGATGGTTGAACAGTTTTTTTTTCCTTAATCGGAGGCAGACACGTTGATCATCAGAGATTATAACACGCACGGGAGGGGAAGGGCGCAATGATAGAGGGACGGAGACACGGGGAAGCACAGCACAGGGGGTTTATATTCTAACCCTACGACAAATACACAGACACAGCAACTTAAAATAAATGGATTTAATGAAAATAGACAAATATTTACAAAGGAACAATAATTCAGAATGTTATAATACGTGAGGGAAACGAAGGTCTAAATTGAGGCTCCTCTACACACAGACTTAAATACAAGACAAGGGGGAACGAAATAAAAGAAAACCCTTCCTTTATTCTGTCACTTAGCTTGGCCCAGAGATGGCCTTTATGGAACTTGGAATCGGGGCACTTCTATTTGCACGTGTAGACATGCGCAAAATGGCGCCAAGTCGCTCTGTCGCAGCGGGAACGTTCGTCGGGCAATTTGTGAGCGATATTCAACACCAAGGCTCAGAGACCCCGTGCAGCTTCTTGGTCAATCGTCCTGCCAATATGCTCTTAGTAGAATGGTGCTGTCCCCTTCAGTGACATACACATGTGACCTCAAGGCCCATCCATACGACCAGCCAAGAGTCGATAGCCAGCTTCTCGCCCCACCGCGCGAGTCAAATCTCAGCCCGAATACGAGAATCGCGCCGTCTTCCTCATGCATCGAAGGAAAGCCATTTTGTCATGCTGATAGGAGAGCAAAACAAGATCCTCTTTCCAAACCACGTTCCTACCATAATGACAACTGCCCTCCTCACACCAACCTCATGCGTTCCTCCAGATCTCTCTGTCTGACATCACACCAAACCACCGTTCCAACTCCAGGGCATGGCTTGCTCACAGGAAATGCGGGAAGGTGGGGCCTTTCTGTCTGATCGGCATGCCTGCCTCGCTTCTGACGTCATGCCCACCAATCACCAGCTTCGGGGGCGTGACTTCTCCCGTTGTCACCCTTGGAGGCGCGGCTTCTGCCTGCTCAGCACATTTGGCTCGCTTGTACATGCAAAAACGTAGGAATCGGTCACAGGAGTCAGTCACATACTGGGGAACTTGACCTTAATCCCTATCTAATTAACATCGCACCAACGTAACACTTCAGTTCACAGTTTCTCGACTTAATTACATCGAGATGTCTCCTACACATCCACGGACCAAACAACTCTACATGATCCTATCTTTCCTAGTAAATTCCTCCATCTACCCACACAACTTTCACAACATCGTTTTTGGCCCTACCTCTCTATGGTGAAGAATCACTTTAAAAATACAAATAAAAAAAAAATTTCATATCCAGATCCGGATGCGGCTCTTCACCAAAATCAAATCAATTTGTCCTTGTCACAAACCCAACCTGTCCACCAACTTTCATCCAAATCCGGCCACAACGTTTTGAGATATTGTGCTATAAATAATATTTGGCCCTATCTCTAAATGGTGAAGAATCACTTTAAAAATTCCTGTCGTCAGATCCTGATCCAGATATTCACCAAAATGTAAGCAGTTCATCCTTGTCGCACACTTAACCCACCTTCCAAATTTCATTCGGATCCATCCACAACTTTTTTTTAAATATCCTGCACACAAACAAACAGAGAGGGGTGAAAACATAACCACCTTCACTTTTGGTGGCAGAGGTAACAAACAGACAGAAAGGGGTGAAAACATAACTGTCTTCATCATTGGTGGTGGAGATAATTAGCTCAGCTGTAACCAATCGGCTTCAAAATCACACACCAAGTTAGTTGGCCTCCACCTGTGTTAAATTGTAGTGATTCTGATTATTTTAGAATATATATATATATATATATATATATATATATATATATATATATATATATATATATATATATATATATATATATAATATATATTTATAATCAGCTGTTCCTGTAGATTTCCTCCACTGGGTGGCGCATTGCATAGCAAAGACTCAACCAAGAGCACCAAGAAACTTTCAAAAGACATCCCGCATAAAGTTACGGAAAGGCACAGATCAGGGGATGGGTATAAAAAGATTTCAAAGGCCTTGAATATCCCTTGGAGCACAGTCAATACAATCATTAAAAAGTGGAAGGCGTATGATGCCACCAAGACCCTGCCAAGATCAGGCAGTCTCTCCAAACAGGATGACCCAAGCAAGGAGAAGACTGATCAGAGAGGACAATGGCAAATGTGAAAGACCGACATGCCTTTACGGTAAAGACTGGTCACTGTATGCACGTGACAACAATATCCCAAGCACTCCAAAACCTCGCCTGTACGGTAGAGTGGCAAGAAGGAAGCCATTCCTTAAAAAAGCCAACCTTGAGTCCCGTTTGAGGAATGCGAAAAAACACTCATGAGATTCTGAAGCCATGTGGCAATATTTTTTGGGGTTTGATAAAACCAAGATCAACTTTTGGCCTAAATACAAAATCTTACCTTTGGCACAAACCTAACACAGCACATCACCCAAAGAACACCATCCCCACTGTGAAATATGGTGGTGGTAGCATCATGTTATGGGGATGTTTCTCATCAGCAGGAACTGGGACACTTGTCAGATAGAAGGGAAAAAGGATGGAGCAAAATACAGAAAAATCTGAGAGGAAAACTCGCTGCTCTCTGCAAGAAAGCTGAAATTGGAACGGAAGTTCACCTTTCAGCATGACAACCACCCGAAGCACACAGCCAAAGCTAGACTCGGAACTAGGAGTGGGTAAGGAACAAAAACATAAATGTCCTTGAGTGGTCCAGTCAGAGCCTCAGACTAAATCCAATCGAAAATCTGTGGCACGACTTTAAGATTGTCGTCCATCAACGCTCCTCACGCAACTTGACTGATCTTGAACAGTTTTGTACAGAAGAATGGGCAATTATTGCCGAATCAAGGTGTGCGAAGTTGGCAGAGACCTATCCCAACAGACTCACAGCAGGAATTGCTGTCAAAGGTGCTTCCACCAAGTATTAACTCAGGGGGGGTGGACACACTTATCCAACCAAGATATTCTAGTTTTGTATTTTTAATTAATTTTCTGAAATTTGTGGAACTTGTTTTTCATTTGGAAGTTGTGGATTACGATGTGTAAATAAAGATGGAAAAGTCTGATTTAATGCAATTTAATTCCAGGCTGAAAGGCAACAAAAGGTGAAAATTTTGAAAGGGGGTGTACACTTTTGCTCGGCACTATATATATATATATATATATATATATATATATATATATATATATATATATATATATATATATATATATATATATATATATATATATATATATATATATATATATATATATATATATATATATATATATATATTGTAACGGCCACGGGTACCGAGTGTATTATGAGGGGGTTTAATATCTGTTTGTCTTTGGAAGAGCCGGACTTGGGGCCACCGCTCACAATTAACTTTGTGGTACGGTGGGTTGGGGAACCACATAGTATCATGCTCGGGCTGCACTGGCAGCGATAACCCGCCATTCTGCGCTATCGGCACTGCATTTTCCTGAGGCCAAGGGTGGAAATTATTTTCCATCTCTTCCATTGCTTCCTCTTCACCGTCCATTGTGACTTCTTGTGGGTCCTGGATCGATTCCTTATCCATATTTACATCATCCACATGGCCCACCGGGTCCTGCCCGTGTTGATCCGCCATTGTCCGCACCAATAAATTTAACTAAAATTTAGTCTAACAGCTCTGAATTTTGAGGTGCATGAAGCGCACCACAGGACGACTACCTGACACCAATTTATTGATCAAGGAGTTCAAAAAATCTCCCACTTCCGGACACCAGTTTGTTACTCGGGGGGGGGGGGGTGGGAATTCCACTCCCAGACACCAGTTTGTTCCTGCCACGGGCACCGAGTGTATTATGAAGGGGTTTAATCCCCGCCTGTCTTCAGAAGAGCCAGACCTGAGGCCACTGCTCACAATTAACTCCGTAGTACGGTGGGTTGCTTTAGAACCATGAATGCCAATCAGTTAACCACGAGTGTCAGTGTCCACCGTCTAATTTTTCCGTTTAACTAGAGGTCACGTGGTTTCCTGAAAGGGGAGCGTGCCCTCAGCAAAGCACCAATCTTATCTTGATTAGATCTTAACTAGGGCGGCCGAGTGTTTAACCGCCAGTGTGTGCCGACTATTACAGGTCAATTTGTGTGGTAATTACCTCCCAGTCTATCTAGGTTCGGACATTGCTGGATCAATGGAAGGAAAAGACAAGCACGGACAGGTTGGAACGTCAAAGGAATTTATTAATAAGAAGAACCTTTTATTTCCATGTGGTAAAAATAAATAAATTCCACATTAATCAAAATAATCGCAAGCAAATAAATAATTAATCAGGCACTGATAGAAAAAGAGGCAAAGAGCAGATGCTTTTCACTCTGCCTTAACAATTAAATATGAGACAAGCTTATCCAGCAGATATTCAGGGGGGCAGGGGAGAGAAATCCAGTCTCGCTCACCAAATAGAAGTCGTCGTACGTCAAATAACACGTCCTGATTTGTGTGAGCGTGCCTTGTCCGTTGCCAGTGCCCAGCCTTGACGTGCACCAACTCACAAACAGGCTCACACACCAATCGACATCACCCTCAAGAATCAGGTACGCCAAGAGCAGGTCTCGAGCAGAACCAGCATCAACGGTCCGAGCGTCACCCACCGTCAGGAGCCACCAGGAGCCACAACCGACGGACAGCTGTTAGGAGCTGTCAGAAGCTGAGGCGCTGTGAGAAACTGTAAGGCTGCAAGGCCGTCACCAACTTTCGCCAGCTCAGCAACCGTCTGATGGGAAATCGATGAAAATAGCCGTTGCGAAGCTCACTGACTGTCGTAAAACTGACCGTCGCCAGCTCACTAACGTCAACTCTGACTGTCGCAAAACTCTCAAAGCTGTCGCCAACTGACTGACCCCTACTGACTGACTGTCGCAAAACTCTCAAAGCTATCGCCAACTGACTGTCGCAAAACTCTCAAAGCCGTTGCCAACTGACTGACCCCTACTGACTGACTGTCGCAAAACTCTCAAAGCTATCGCCAACTGACTGTCGCAAAACTCTCAAAGCCGTTGCCAACTGACTGACCCCTACTGACTGACTGTCGCAAAACTCTCAAAGCCGTTGCCAACTGACTGACGCCAACTGACTGACTGTCGCAAAACTCTCAAAGCCGTTGCCAACTGACTGACCCCTACTGACTGACTGTCGCAAAACTCTCAAAGCCGTTGCCAACTGACTGACGCCAACTGACTGGAAAAAAACGGACCTCTCGTCCTCTGTTCTCGGTGGCCTGTCTGTGCGGAGCCTCCAGCAGACTCCAGCCAAATCCAACTCACCCTTTCGCACACCGTTGCCCGTGACAACCCGCCCATCCCCCGATCATTCCCGGCCCACGACGCCATGCCTGTGGTGCTGGATGAACGGCAGAAAGCAGCCATTTGCCAGAATTACCAAGTGAAAACGTGAAGAGCTCATAAATCGTCAACAACAGTTATCACCTCAATGTTCAGCCCAATGTGAAAAACAGCCAGTTAGCATCCATAGAGCTGCTGAATGGGGTGTCAAACGTCGATGGAAAAAGGCGGGTGTCATCGTTGGTGAAAGAGGTGGGTGAGTCTCCGTTGGGTTAATGGCCATCTTACGTGCATGAATGTGTCTGTCGTAAAGAGAAAAAGGAGCTTTCCATAAGAGAGGGAATTTATTCTTTACCCTTCCCAACACATCACATTTAGAATCCCACCAGACATGGGGATGGGTCTATCTGAGACATGCATTTCGGGAAATAACTGTCTGAGGACCTGGATGTTTGTATGCATTCATCTGATCGAATTCTGAAATCCATAACAATATATATATATATATATATATATATATATATATATATATATATATATATATATATATATATGTACAAGTACGTCCGCCACCCCCTCCAATCCTCGTAGTCTTGAGAAATAAGAAAACGGGCGGGGTCTGTAAGCAGCAAACTTGATTGGTTGTGGTGGTGTAAAATGCTGTAATATTTTGTCCAAGAACTACTAAAAGGAAGGGTTTTGAAAGTGCCAAAAAGGTAACTTGTGTTCAAGTATCTAATTAAAATGAAGTTAAATAACGATTTTAAAGTTGTCGTAAAAAAACCCTTTTTTCGGAAGTTTACCGCTGTTGATGCACTGTCTTGTTCACCATTCTCACTCCTATATTTAACACGTTAGTTCTTCATGCCTGTTGTTGGTGTCCTTTTAGACATCGCTAAAACAGTAAGTTTCCTGTTTGAAATGATTTAAAATTTTATTTGACTGCCAGACATGGAGACAGACGGTAAAATATTTCACTCCTCTCTGCACTCGTGTATTCGTGACAAATTCAGAGTCAAAGTTCTGTTAAACTTCAGGTTCGTTTTCTGATTCGTGTACAAAATATATCAATGAATTGAAATTAAGTTGTTCCTCGATCATAAAACGACGTCTTTGGACAGACAGATAGACAGACAAAGAGATCTCGACTTAACCTCTCTTTTTGCTTCGTGTGCTTGGGGTAACAAAACACAGGCCATCGCTGGTAGTTTGTGTCGCCATCCAGTTCCATGAAACATCTGGAAATGGTTTCTATGATTTAAAGCTACCTCGTTTACCCGAACTGAAATTATAACCTCATAATATGCACATCTTCTTAATATTATTAAGATCCCATGTTAAAATTAATTTAATGACATCTTGTGGCCCTTTTCATTCACAACTCCTGAACTCGATTTCAGATGCTTATTTTGCTTTTGAACTGTTTTTTTCTTTCTTTCTTTCTTTTTGTCTTTTTGTAAAAAAAGTGTAGGGTCTTTTTGTCTGGAACCAATTTACCTAATTAACCACGTGGTGTCGTCTACCGGGGAACCACGCCCTCGGTACGTCTTGCCCGAACTGGATCGCTCTTTCAACTACCAACTACCTTTCCGGTTCAGATGTAGCCGAGCGGAACTACCAAGAACGTACCGGCTAGAATGAACAGAATATCGGGTATAAAAACCCAGCTAAACTCATATCCGAACCATGCTGGACCAATGAAGGAAAAGACGAAAACGAACTGGGAACATTTCTAACAATAATTTATTTACAATAAAGCGAGGAAAGTTATGGGGTACAGGTAACAGGTTTATTAGGGATGTTATGCAGGGGAAGATGAGAGAAAGATGTAGTGCGACAATTTTACAGCAACTTGTAAAGCAGACACAGAGCAGACTTGTCATGAGAATAATACAGGCAAGATTTACAAGGCTTGAATAACTTGTACAGTTCTACTTAATGGACGGCGCCACACACTCAGACACACACTCGGACAAAATAAACCCAGTTGAAGGCAAAGGACTTTTGCAGCCAGGGATGGAGGGAGGGAGTTGAGGTCACAGTTCTCGGTACCTGAGTTCCGGGGGAAAGGGATGCTCTGTGGTGCGGCACCTGACAATGGTTGCGCAGCTCTGCCCACAGCCGCACGTGTGGAGTTCGTGTGTGTGTGGAATCCAAGGCAGCCAGGATCATTGGGTATCTCCCGCGATGAGGCTGAGTCTTTGGGTCTCTCACTCTCTCACTCTCAACGAACGACCCCCAAAGAACTCCTTGGATCCTCCACAGATCTTTCTTTAAACGATCCTGGTCTGGGACAGGATTCGGGCTTCCAAGCGTCTGTTGCAGTTTCGTTTCCTTTCCAGACCCCCAAAGAACTCAAGACTCCAGCACAGAACGAACTCTCCGAAATCCAAGCACTCCACCCTGAGGATGGTGTCGTAATTTATCCATCTCCCTCAGCGGGGAGACACCTTGGTGAAACTGACGTCACTGTCTACCTTCCATGGGTCCACCCTTTCTGCGACGTGTTGGTCAAACACGTTACCGTTTTTGGACGTTCTGGTTGATAGATCCAACCTTGGTTTCACAACATCCGTCTCCCGGAAGCCGACTTTCACAGGGCAGTATACTCGGTGGGACTCCTACAGCTCCACAAGGTACAAAATTGCCTCGATCAATATCCTGGTTAACAGAGCACAGAGGATTTGTTCACCTTGTAATCTTCCAGCTGAAATTGACAAAATCATGAATATACTCGGTGAGAATGGTTATCCTGAGCATATGGTTAAGAGATACAAACACAAGTTTCTAAACACGACAAAAGATCGGAAGATTGGTCCGGACAAATGTCCAGTGTATATCAGGATGTCCTGGAAAGGGTCGATCATCACGAAGGGTTGAAGTACAAATCAAACTTATTGTGTCCAACACGTTTCTGGCTGTGCAACCACAAGTAATCTTTACCTCTCGCCGTTTGCTGATGTCAGTTAACAAGGATGTGCTACCCACGTCACAAACCAGCAATGGTATTTATGAGTTTCAGTGCCGCCGTGAAGCTCGGTACGTGGGGAGCACAACACTAAGATTGGCTGATCCGATCAAACAACGCGTCCCCTTGGCGATTCGAAGAAAGATTGT
>NC_140978.1:36157843-36162843 GCF_056783735.1 Eptatretus burgeri | reverse complement strand
GAGCTTCGTACCACGTGTGTTTTTCACCGCCCTATCTGCGGGATTACTATCATCAAACCTTTTTTTTTCATGAGAAGCTTATTCTCACGGACACTGGTCATTTATGACACTCAAGTCACTGAGTGGATCACATTATTTCATGGACACAACGCCGAATTAGCCCTCTGGTGATATGCCATTTCTTGTTTTTTATTGAACTTGTGACTGTAATCACCCACACTCTTCGTCCTTGTGACACACCCAACCGGTATACCAGCTTACAGGATACCACTTAGACTGGATGAAGTCAACAACCTTTAGTTGTGAGTAGAAGTCGATAACTCGATTTTTCTATATTGGTGACCCAAACGTGATCGCTTGTTATTATGTCTGTCGAAGTTACGTTCACTGACGATGTCCACCAAGATGCATCTGATGAGGTACCACCTTCACTGGTAGCGGCCACTAGTTTATAACTCCCTCCCTTCTGGCCCAACAATCCCACATTGTGGTTTGCGCAAGTTGATGCGCAGTTCCTGACTCTGCATGTCACCACCCAGGATACATGCTTCACCAATGTTGTTGTATCTCTCCAGCTAGAAATAGTGCAAGAAGTGAGGGACCTCCTAATTGCTCCTTCAGCCTTGGAACGTGATACCAAACTCAAGGCTGAGCTCATCAGGCGAACCTCAGCTTCAGAGCAAAAGAGACGACACCAACTACTCATTTCTGAAGAGCTTGGTGACAGAAGACCCTCTCAGCTTTTGTGAATGATGAGACAGCTGCTTGGGGACAATACATTGGAGAATACCAGCTTAAAACAACTGTTTCTCCAGAGACTTTCCACCAATGTCCAACTGATCTTGGCCTCAACTAATGAGGCTGTCAACATCGAACAACTGGCAGACCTCGCCGACAAGATCATGGAAGTCTCTTCTCCTTTGTCTTCCACTGCGCACATCGGAGCTGATTCAAAACCTCAACAGCAACTTGCACCTCAACCAGACCAAGTCGACATCTTGACCACCCAGGTTGAGAACTTGACCAGACAGGTTTAAGCTCTCACAACACAATTACAGTTGGAAAGAGAGAGTAGAAGCCGTGGGCATGGTCCACCGAGAAGTCGATCAAGAGCGCACAATTCCAGCTCAAGCACCCACTAATGCAGAAGTGCAGAACAGATGTGCTGGTACCATTGAAAGCATGGAGAAAAGGTTCACAAATGCATCAGCTGATGCTCATACCAGTCGCGACCTTCGGAGCAGGGGAATTCCAACCCCAGCGACTCGCGGTGACAAGTCAGCCTGTCAGGGACACATGTAGTCGCCATGTCTACATAACTGACAAGGCAACAGATACCAGGTTTTTCATGGATACCGGTGCTGGAGTGAGTGTTTTACCATCTTTTCACAAAAGCAAAGGCCGGCCGACATCAATCCAGCTGCAGGCAGTGAATCACTTGCCCATCACCCCATAAGAGGAGAGATCTTTAACGCTGGATCTTGGACTGTGACGAGTGTTTTGATGGGTATTCGTGGTTGCTAAGTTGCTTACATCCATCATCGGGGCTGATTTTCTTCTCCAGTTTGGCCTGCGAGTGGATATCAAACATCACAAGCTTATTGACACCATGAACAGCCTTACTGCACGAGGAAACATCAATCATACACCGTCCATCAGCCCCATGTTCGTGAAAGCTACATCTCCTTCACGTTATGGCACCCCCCTTCGTGAATACCCAGAGATTGCTCATCCAGTGTACAGGGATTGTGAGATCAAGCACTCGACCACTCACCACATAGTAACTTGTAGACCTTCAGTTGCAGCACGACCACGGCACCTTGCCCCAGATCGGCTAAGCATCGCTAAGTCAGAGTTCAAGCACATGCTTGAACTCAGCATCATACGACAATCTGACAGAAATTAGTCGTTGCCCTTGCATATGGTATCGAAGAAGTCACCGGGTGACTGGTGGCTATGTGGTGACTACCACGCACTTAACAAATGCAGCATTCTTGATTAATATCTAATTCTCCATTTCCAGGATTTTTCATCCTCCCTTGAAAGGTGCATGCAACCTCTCCAAGATAGACCTCGTCAGAGCATATCACCAGCTACCAGTAGAGCCGACTGACTTGCGCAAAACAGCCATCACAACACCTTTTGGCCTCTACGAGATGTTCGCATGCCATTCAGCTTGTGTTATTCTGCGCAGACGTTTCAGAGGTTGATCGATGATGTCATCCATGGTCTCCCTTTCGTCTACGCTTACCTTGACGATCTGCTAGTAGCAATCCCGACAGAGGAAAAACATGAGTACACCTCCGATTACTTCTTGGGCACGTTGCTTAGGATGGCATTGTCATCAATCCCAGAAAGTGCCATTTTGGGGTGCCATCACTCACCTTCCTCGGCCACGTCATAGGCAAACATGGTATCTGCCCACTGGAGTAGTAAGTCAAGACTATCTTAGCCTTTCTTGCACCCACATCACTTCACAAGTTGAGGGAGTTTCTTGGCCTTGTGAATTTTTACAGGTGCTTCATACCTAATTACACAGATGTATCTCGGCTGTGGATGGACATACTACGTACGAAGAACAAGAAAAATCGGCCTTTCACCCTCAATGAAAAATAATTGTTTGCCTTCGAAGAGGTGAAAGTGAGGATGGCTGAGGCCACACTTCTTGTTCTTTTCAAGGCTGAAGCACCACTATGCCTCTCGGTCGATGTATCAGACGTGGCTCTTGGAGGAGTTTTGCAGCAAAATGTAGATGATGTCTGGCAACCACTTTCCTTTTTTCTCAAAGCATTTTCAATCCACAGGGACCAGATATTGCACGTTTGGGAGAGAACTTCTAGCAGCCTACCAGGGTGTCCAAACACTTTCAGCATTATGCTCGAGAATCTCTTAACATGAGCCAAATTTGAGGTTTGGAGAATGAGGTACGGAGTTGTCCTCGCCATGCCTTGAACGCTTCCCGTTCACTGCAGCTGCACACCAGCACTTGTTCCATGAAGCTGAATCGCACACCACAAAACCACACAGCAGCAGGCAGAAACTATGACTAATGAAGAAGACACGAACCGAAGAGTAAAAGGAATGAGCAACCAACCAGTCAAAAGGAGAGACTCCTGTGTAGTGTTCGCCTTTTATTGCTTCTCGCAGTAACGCATGGGCAACATCGCCATCACCTTTTTGGGCTGTGATGATTTGCTGCTTACCAGAGAATGGAAAATTACAGACAGATTTAACACAGGGAACCTTGAAGATGAAGTTGGGGGGGGGGGCTGTCTTAGACACAGATACTCTGGTGAGGAAAACAAGATCTTTCTCACCATGTGCTTGGGTTAATTAAAACACCTATTTTGAAGATAATTAATGGCCTTATTTAATTATATCCTTTATCAGATACATCCTTGTCACTGCTCTCAATGTGGTCAAAAGGCGTATTCTGCGGAACCTCACTGGAGTCTGAAGCTGCCATGTTTTTTGGGCCTGCTCAACCATGCCTTGACTTGGAACAGGCCGCAGTGATTTCTTAACGATAAAGTTGTTTTCACTTTCCTCACTCACATTATCGAAAGCCTGTTCATCATAGCTACGAATTGCTGGGTACGTTGCAATGTTTATAAACATCCGGAGATGTCAGCATTCGTGGCTTGACATTTTGGGTATCTCTGGGAGGTGTATGTTTTATGTTTTTGCTAATTGCGTGCCAAACGAGCTGTTTCCCAACAACCGCTTTGTTGGAGTGCTTGCTTGAGTGCTTAAGCCACTTGGCGAGCACTCTCCAAGCTGCTTGGTTGTTTGTTTCGGTGAACGTATCCGTGCTCTCAAGGGAACATCAAGTAGACAGACGTACGTTTCCGCCTGTGTTGGGCCCTGCGGTGCCGTGTGGTTGGTTCCTCAGGAGGTGTCTCATCCTCTAAAAATGTGCAATTTTATTTTTCAGGACATCACTTTGTTTAACATTTTGTGTGATCTCCCAATACAATCCACCCCTCACTTCGACATCGATACAGATATATATAAAAACAATAAGGTCCATCCGACCAGGTGTTTACCGTGATCGAGCTGTGAAGGCAGAGAGGAGAGATCGAAATTTTGTGTTCTGTGATTTGATATATTTTTCAATTAAATTTTGTTAATTTCCCACTTGAATTTGTCTTTCAGGGAACTCTGTTAAAAGGTAAATCTTTGTGTTTGTCGTTTTTATGTATTGTGTGTGTGTGTGTGTGTGTGTGTGTGTGTGTGTGTGTGTGTGTGTGTGTGTGTGTGTGTGTGTGTGTGTGTGTGTGTGTGTGTTGTTGATTGGTATCTACATATGTGGGTTTCAGAATGTGGAATGGAGTCGTCCCAGGGTGGGTTCAAAGTGTCCACCTTTATCTCGGTAAGGGGTCACGATTCACGGACCAAGCTGTGAAGTTTTGTGCCGAGGGCTCGTTCGCTTCAGGATCGTTACTGAGCCCCGGACGGCTTCCAACTGTAGTTCGTTTGTAGTGATATTCCTAGGGATTGGTTTTAATTTCTCTGTGAGGTTCTTCGTCATCATTCCCATGAGGTTATTCGTCATCACTGGTACAACTTTGGCATTCTTCAGCTTCCAGGATCTTTTCACTTCATTCTTGAGGTCTTGGTATTTGGTTATGTTCTTGATTTCTGCATCGTTAGTCCAAAATCACTGGTATTAACATCTCAATTTACAATGCCTTTTTCTCTTTTTTTTTGTACCCAAGTATGATATCTGGTCGCAATGCTTTGTTTTCGATGTTCACGCCCGATGGGATCATTAAGTCGTACGTGAGTGGTACTTCAATGTTTCCAGTGATTGCTGCGCCTGGTGTTGGCTTAGTGGTTAGGGTGGCAGCTTTGGATCCTAGACTCCTGAGTTCAAGCCCCGCTGGCCGCTGAATTAAAATACACTACGAGGATGACTCAGCCTGTCATCCTTCCGAGGTCGGCAAAATGAGCACCAGTGTACTGGTAAGGGGGACACTGCATCAACGGCATAGCCGCGT
>NC_140978.1:36077843-36155343 GCF_056783735.1 Eptatretus burgeri | reverse complement strand
GAGAGAGATTCATTTTCCCACTTTTCTGGAACTGGGATCTCAAAGTTTTTACAGAAGGGCCAGGGGATTACTTTACAAACTGTTGTCATCGTGTGTACAGCTGTTCTGGGTTTTTTTTTTTTTTTACGTGTTTGGTCATTAAGCATCACATGTCATTCTCTTTGTCAACCCCAGCTCCACCCCTCACCTGTGTTGTTTTTTTTCCCCTCTCCTCTCTTCTGGAGCCTGTTTAATAAGGACAGATAACAGGCTGGAGTTCCAGCCCAAATGTGGCAACAATCGAGCCCAGATATATATATATATATATATATATATATATATATATATATATATATATATATATATATATATATATATATATATATATATATATATATATATATATCTGGGCTCGATTGAGACAACCAACTTGCTTAGAAGCCCTCTTTGTAATACCTGAGATAAGGGGAGATATAAAGACCAAGTGGACACAGATCTGATGCTTCTGGCAAATTCAAAGGACCCGTGTGCACAAAGCACGTAGGAGGAAATGACCTATCTCGAGAACCAGACGGGGACAGCAATTTCGCCTTCCCAGCTAATCGTGACCCCACTTAAACACATTCTCTAAATCATTGTTCAGTGAGGCACAAACCCAGAGCGAGAAGTATTACACGGTAGAGTGTGGAATCATCGGCAGACAGGGCGAGCTGGGATGAAACGTTATCAGACAAGTCATTGATGTATACCAGAAAGAGAGTAGGACCAAGAACAGAACTCTTTTGGAACACCAGAATTGATAGTGTAAATAGGGGATGATTGACCATCAAGGACCACCTTCAACTTTCGGTTTGAAAGGAAAGCAGAAATGATGGACAACATTCCACCCGACACACCATACGACTGAAGCTTGCACGGTTTTGATTAAATTTCCTGCATTGTTTCAAACAATTAGTCACACAAAGGAGCTTTAAATGAAAAACACTGAGCTTGTACATGTGGGCTTTTAGGGAATGTTTATTCGGCAAAGTACCAGTTTGAACCAACTCCCACAGGATAAAGAACAAACAAGGAGAATTCTTAGTTGGCCATGTTTCGCTCTTTGCTCACCCTTTTTAGTACTCTGCCGGTGTTTTCTTGATTGCCGCTTGGGGGCAGTTTGCACAACGGTTGGAATAAATCAAGGCATTGGCCTGCTTGTCGTGAACCCTGGCAGGCCCAAGGAGGAGATATAGCATGTTCTCACAAAGGAATTAGCAAAGCTCTCAAAGCCCTTATCTCACAGGACATTCCTTGACATCTGCTCCCTGAGAAATCTCACTCCTGAATCGGTTGGACACGATGAACTGGAAACACAGCGTCGTATCCATGGGGATGATGGAGAGCCTGATCTGTAATTTATTATGAAAAGCCACCATTATCATTTAAAATTGATGACATAATTATTGTTATTATTTTATCGCTGACAACATGCCTCTATTAACTCTGTTTACCGAACCACAATCATGCTGAAGATTTCATTTCAGGAGGATGCATGTCATGCCGCCATTTTAGGGAGGCTTGTTAGCACGTGTCATTCCCTGATGAAGGACGCTCCATTTGTTGAAATGTCAAACCTGAGCCCATGTTATTGGCATACAAGTTAATGAAGGCAATGTTTATTAAAAAAAAATTATATAACGAAAAAAGAAATAATTTACATGAATTATCTGCAGTTCACCAAGAGATGTTGCTGGATCATCCATTACTCAAAAACAAAATGTTCACAGTGAGCTAAGGGCTTTGTTCATGAAGACATAGACCAGTGTAAGGACATGAAGACATGATGTAATCTTTCACAAGGATGTTAGGCATTGGCCAAATCAACAAAGTGTACTGTATGTGTTATGGGATTCGAAGGTGCATGAAACAGCTTGACTCACTCTTGAATTGTCATTCACATCGCACAATCTGTAACTATTGTTATTTTATTTATTAACTAGTAGTGGTGCCTGACATTGCCTGGTGTTGTTATGATCCTTTTTGAATCCCTTTTTTGAATAATCCTTTTTTTGGTGTTGGCCTTTTGAAGAAATCAAACTTTTTTTTTTCTATTTTGGTATGAGTGCCTAAAACACTTCCCTTTACACCCACAAAGAAATCGGGTTGGGGATCATTTTACACTAGCAAATACAACCTGTTGCGGACTTGCATTTGTTAGGGGGACTTGAAGTGGAAAGGGGGGGGGAGTGGTTCTTGGCATGCGTTTGGTCATGGGACTTGGGGAGAACGGGGGGGGGGGTGGGGGGTAGTACAGGATTGAACGAATTGGGGTACGTTCAAACAGCACATTAATGCAGCACTCGGAAACGGCTCAGAGATGTCCATGGGTGGTGGGGATGGGAGGGGTTTTTGGAGGAAGTAAGGGTGAGGGGAGGGGAGGGAAGGCAGCGTGATGTGAAGGAAAGGGAAGGTGGCATGAGGGGAAAGGGAAGGGAGATACAATGTGCACAAACAGCAACATTTTCTTTTTAACTGCTGGGTTCTACATCAAACCAGGCAAGAGCATTTAAAACTCGTGCTAGCTACCTGCTAAAGGCCTACATGAATGCTTGCACATGCAGCGACCTTTGCAACCCTCCAGTCGGCTCACTCCGAATCAGATTTGTACATGCTATACTCTGGGGAATCCATTTAAAATTTATAAACTTAACTGTCAGTCCTTAATGTTCCCCTTAAAAGAGGGGGAGGGTGGGGGGCTGCGGTGGGGGGGAGAGACAGAGACTGATATATGGGGGGATTCCACCAGATGTGATGCTCAGTTTAAAGTCCATCCAAGAGACGGCACACATTGGTGAGTCACCCTGCCTGTGAAACACCGTAATGACAGTTTTTCCGCTGTGTTGCGATTCAAACCCAGGCTAGCCAGCTTATGGTGAATGTGCGTACCCCCCGGCTATCCGACTGTGATATGGCAATTCATTGTTTTATAACCACTAAAAACATTTTTTACTCATTGGAATCCTGTTATTTATTTTGTCTTCCTAACTCCAGAGATGTCCCCATGGAGAACCGAGCCACGGTATCGCCATGGTAGCTTGTGGACGAAATAGAAAAAATATGAAACATTTAATTTTTATTTTCATTATAGGTATGTGTTAATATATCTACATGTCTTTTTAAAAGAAATCAGATTTCACAAAAAGGTGAAAAAAACAAACAAACAAACTGCGTTCGTAATTGCCAAAAAAGTGGGACCCCTGTGGACTGTATGACCGCAGCTTGCAAAAGCAGATTTCATCCCTCTGGTTAATTACCTCCAACACCGAAGTTGAAGGAGGTTGTTTTCACCCCTCTCTATCTTTGGTTGTTTGTCTGTTTGTCTGTCTGTCTGTGTGCAGGATATCTCAAAAAGTTGTTGACTGATTCGGATGAAACTTTGTGGACAGGTTGGGTGTGTGATCACAACAAATTGATTTGATTTTGGTGAAGATCCAAATCCGGATCTGGATACGGGGGTTATTTAATTTTTATAGTGATTCTTCACCATTAAGAGATGGGGCCAAAAACGATATGTAGCATGATATTTCAAAAATGTATTGGGCCAGAAATGTTCTCGTGGATCAGGCATTATGTGTCGGAGGTATGCGCTCCACCGAGTGCCCGTCTCGATATTTTTGTTTCGCTCTTTGAAGTTCCACTTTCTGCAGATTCCTTAGTCTTTTCTTAATTCAAGTTAATCTTCTGAAAAATATAAAAAGTTAAGTGTAATGCTTTGCTTAAAAAAATCCACTTAGTTATAAAAATTACTAACTTGTTAATATTATCAGAATTCACTCCAGATTTTGACACATATTTCATCCATGAGATGCAATTCTCAAATCCGAGATAATATTTCGATTATATACTTTAATTATTCTGTGAGAGTAGATTGTGTTTCCAAGGCAAGGCATGTTTGAATAAGCCGTGAATTATCTTCGAAAAGGGGTGTTCAAATTTACCCAAACACCCTAATTTCATTCATTCACTCATTCAATCATGTGAGTGAGGAAAGTGAAAGAAAATAATTGAGTGTTTTGTTGTTATGAAACCATTGTGGCCTGTTCCAAGTCGAGGCATTGTTGAGCAGGCCAAAAGTTTTGGCAATTAAGATCCCTGCAAGGGACAGCGAGGTGATCGAGGATGACACTTTGATAAATCAAAACAAAGACCAATTACTGCACCGTAGTCTCAAGAAGAAAGCCAGACATAACACACACACACACACACACACACACACACACACACACACACACACACACACACACACACACACACACACACACACACACACACACACACACACACACACACACACACACACACACACACGTATTTATATATATATATATATATATATATATATATATATATATATATATATATATATATATATATATATATATACACACACAAACAGATATATTATGGACTGGTAAGTACTTACAAAAGCTATTTTATTTCAAGTTATAACCTTAACTCGTAAGCAATTTCCTGATTTCCAAGCTGCCCGGATCATCAGCTGGGCACCATTCTTCCTCGAGGTTTCGATCCTTTTAGCCCAGAACCTCTCAAAACGGTGGATCCACAACCTTGGTCACGGATCCACATCAGTAGTTGCGTCCAGGCAGTCAGTTAACCCATCAATACAACATCCCCAATCCGACTTTATTCGTTGGAGGATTTAATGCATTATCACATTGTTACAACTCCCATCACACATTCTATTATATGATAATACATTAAATCATGCACATATTACCTTAAATGTAACAGGTCCATCAACAAAGACGACCACCCTACTCACCACTGGATCAAACTGTTGTTCAAATATTCAAACCATTTGTAAATGGTTTTTTTTTACCTTCTTTCTTGTCTCCAAGTAACGACTGAAATGGGTTTACATGATATATATATATATATATATATATATATATATATATATATATATATATATATATATATATATATATATATATATATATATTTCAATAATGTATTTGTATAAATATCTCGTTAATAATATTTTTGCGATTCATAATTGTATTTCACTAATTCTATTTGGTGTCGTTTTATGATCTTAAAGAACACTTGTTTTAATCTGCTAACTGTTGCTTCCTGTGTTAGCACACATCTGACTAGTTGTTTTAATCTATCGACACGTTCAGTGCTCTGTGTGGTTGCTCTTACGGTTCTCATTATTTCGCCTGCAACTGTTCCATAGAATCACTTCATAGGAATATTGCTGTTGAAGAAAGGCATTCGTATAATGTGGAATGGAAAATCATCTTGTTTATCAAATAATTTGGTGTGAAATTTAATATGATTGATATCAATTTGTAATTCCAAAAAAGAAACTGAAGTGTGGGTTTGGTTTTCCTTTTTTAAATTCGAGTTCTGTTGGATAAATATCATCATGAAGCCGATCAAATTCAAACCCATCTCTAATTGATAGTAAATCATCAATGAATCAAGATGTTTCCACACCTTTGTGCAGTTGTTAGTTTATTCCTTCTCATGTTCTGGACCCATCAGACTTGTTCATGTGCAGGAATAAATTTACAAAGAAATGGGCTGAATCTGAATCCTGGGAATCCCCACTGTCTGGAGTGTCTCGTTGCCGAATGTAAAGAAACTTTTCTTTTTTTTGAAACTGAATACTTTCTTTAAGTTTATTTTTTGAAAAACTACATGAATATTGATTTTTCCTTTATAGACCAGTTTGCTCTTTTTTTTGATAGACTTTAATGTATACTTTATTACCTTCAGCAAACATTTTCTCTACCACTGTGTCCAATGCGGTTATGATGTTGTCATGTGGAATGTTTGTGTGTCATATAGAAAAATCACAAGTTGATAAACATTTCGCTTTACACTTGCTATTAATGTTGTGGATACTATCGGTTATAAGTTTGGAATTATCAATGATCCAGAATTTTTAATACCATAACAATACCTCACCTTTTCATGGTAGTTTGTTTCAGCATATATAAATTAGTTTCATCACCCCTGTAACTGTTTTCCTACCTGACTGTTTTCAAACTACAATCTCTACTTGTGATGATGAAGCTCATCCCAGAAGGGTTTTTGTGCATTTTTGGGATCCAGTAAATGAATGGTAATTTATGGTGTTTATCTGGAACTAACAGTCTTATCTCTTTTGAGTGATTTATATGGTGTTGCATCAAGTCTATTTTATTATCGTTACTTATTTTGTTGGTCTTTGAAAGTCCAGTCTGTAACCCCAATTCTTCCAAAGTGTTTGAATGTAGAATGATTTGCATACAAATACAATATTATTATTTGCTTTGTCAATTGGAACAATAGCATGTTATGTTTGAAGTCGTTTTAAATACTGTCTTGTCTCTGGATTTTTAAAAATTACTTTTGGATTGTTGATTCAAACTTTTCTCTGCAAATCACCAATTCTCCTTTCAACACGTTTCTCTACTTCCTACAACTATAAAACCATTGTGTTTATCAATTTGTTCTCTCATCCATTCCATCAGTCCTATCATTTTAAGTTCCATTGCTTTATTCCAGTTAATCCTTATATTTTCTTGATAATTTTGTCCTTTTGTAAGTAATGCACGTAATTTTCTGTCTTTCACTATTCTGAGATCACCTGTGATAATGTGTTTATGATGTGGATCTTTAAATATGGAATGGTCACAATTACAATGATTTGTGTAATTTAACCATTCCTCTATGTCTATAGATTACACAGTTTCCGTATAGTTGAAGATTTTCCCCTAATTGCATGTCGTAAAGTGTACACAACCCTTGGTGGCTCCCTCTGTTGTATTGTTTCTTGAAGTTTAGTCCACACTTCGCTCTGCTGTAGTATTTTTTCCATATTGATCATTTCCACTCCTTTGTTGTCAAACAATTTTCATGATGTCATTTTCTTTTCTACAATCAACTTATTTGGATTTCTCTTTGTACAATCTATGGTCAATCATGTCCAGAATTGCTTCCATGTGTTGGATTGGGAAGTCCTCTTGATCATCCTCCTCCATTAATCTGTAAACGATTTTCCAAATTTCTTTCAGTTTTTTTTTTTTTTTTGAAAGTATTGATCTAAATTCTACTGCTGTGAAGTAATCTATTGCTCTGATCATGTGATGTGAGAAGCCATTCTGCTTGAAGCCAAACATATGTAGGTTCTTAAACCTTTGAGAACCAGATAGCCTACTCACAATAGTCCAAAAAAAATGACGATTTTCATGTTTCATTATCAATATGTATGTGTTTTGCAAATGTATTATCTTATGATTTATGTACTTAAATAATGGAAAATAACAAAATGTTTCGTGGCTTATTGTGAGAATCTCATTCTTAAAACATTTTGAACGCCCAAAGTAAAATATAGTCCTCTATATAGGAATTCCCTGATTGCTTTCAGCATCGATTGCTACTACTACTACTACTACTACTACTACTACTACTACTACTACTACTACTACTACTACTACTACTACTACAGTACTACTACCATGCCATACTGGTCTAAGAGCATTTCTACCAGGGAAAGCACTGTTCTTGGACTGTTGGGAGTATCAAGCTCTCAGCAAATCCTCCCTCTCTCCTCCTTTCAGATTTTCATGTGTGAGGGCAGCTAAAGAAATAGTTTTGGATTCTTTACCGACTAATCCCCTGAATAAAGTGGCAATTTGGCCCCCTGGACTCTAGAAACACCTCGTATTCACTTGGATCTATGGGGGAAAACCAGTAGGGACATTGTGGTTATGACATATAACCAGGCCATGGACTATATCAACACAGTTTGGAGCCAATCCTGACATGTCTATACAGATGTCTCGAAAGATCCAGTACTCGCTAGAACAGTGGCTGCTTTTTGTATTCTGGACGTTCAGGTGATCATGTCCACTAGGCTTTCTGACCATCTTTCAGTACTCTCAGCTGAACTCTTTGCTATCGTCTTGACCCTCGAATGGATAATTGACTTTAATCCCCTGAGCACAGTTATTTTCTCCGATTCACTCTCTGGTCTGAAAGGAATGGAGTCTCTACAATCTGAATGTCGGCAGGTCCTGGTTCTTGAGGTGCTTCACCTTCTTAACATGGCCGTTTGGAGAGGCACGGATGTTGACCTGTTCTGGATCCCTGCCCACGTGGGCATTGGAGGCAATGAGGCCTGCGATCAGGCAGACAAATGAGCACCAAGGTTTGATTTTGTAATCCCAATCCCTCTGGGCCCATCAGACCTCTCCAATCTAATTAGGATCCACATCAACAAAAACTGGCAATCTCAGTGGGTGACCTCCACCAAGGGGAGATGGTGCTTTAAGGTACATCCTTTGGTAGAGTCCTCTGTCTCATTTCCTCGACTCTCCCGAAGGGACCAGGGAATCCTCTAAAGGCTCAGACTTGGACACTGCACTCTAAATGCCTATTCACATCGGATAGGGTGTCACCCGACGTGGTTCTGCGAACAGTGAAAGGTTCCTGAAGACCTGGAACACATTCTTACTCAATGCCCTCGGTATGGAGAACCCAGTTCATGTCTTTTACACCGTGTCTGAGAGTTGGGGATCCCCTAGTCAGGTGTCGGATACACTTTGTCAATTAACCCAGAAGCACCCTTGACTCTGCAAATCGGTCTTAAAATAAATAAACGAAATGGGGCAAACAGTATAAAGTCACCAGCATTTTTTATTTTATCTTTTGTATTTGGCTGTAGCCGATGAGTTTGGGTGCGTGTTGTTTATAGAGCCGAACGGCACTGATAATGCCAGTAAACACAACAGCAGAAGAAGTAGAAGAAGACTACTACGCCACGCCATTTTGCTGCTCCTTGAGCGATTCTATCAACCATAACTCTTCATTCTCCTCCGTTTTCATATGTATTTTTGCTTGGTTTTGGTTATCTGAACCGAGTTGGTTCATTTAGTTATTTTATTTTCATATTCTGTTACATCCAATTCGGCTTTTGTGTTCAGGCCTAGCCATGGCACGCTGTGCATCTGTGGGACTAGTAACGCCCGAGTGCAGCGTTATCGCTAAGATACTTGGTGCTCCCATTGTTTTTGGTTTAATTACCATTTCCTGTGCATATTTGCACACTTTGGTGAGCGAGTGAGAGTGTTATTTGATTAATAACGTGTTTTGGTAACTTTTGCTTGTAGGATAATTAATTATTTTTCTTCAATCATGCCTATGAATCACGATTGGGCCAAAGTCGCTGCTACCACTTCTGGTGCAGGTGTGAACAGCACAGTACACTCGTTTCAGTCCTTGACCAGGAAACATGGTGTGAGAAGGCTAATGTTGTTGGTTCATCAGCTATAGTTGCAGCCTCAAAAATGTACACAAGAGCTGTGTTCTTCCTTAAATCTGAGGCTGCAACAAATATCGTGATTGAGGAAGGCAGTGTTATCGGAGGGTTATTTGTCCAAGTGGAGCCGCTTTCGAGCCTTGGTACATGGATCATTCTCTACAACATACGTCCTTTTATTGCCGGTCATGTAGCTGTGCTATTCTTGGAGCGATTGGGGTGCTGAGATCACCCAATAGGCCCCTGCCTCTCGGAAGTCGTGAGCCTGCCCTACGTCAAATGTTGTCTTTTAAAAGACAAGTTTCTATTGACCTGAATAAGGACACGGAATTGGAGGGATCCTTTGTTATTCCATTTGTAGGCAGGAACTATAAGGTGTTTTACATGACTAATGAACCTTGTTGTTATGTTTATAAGGCAAAGGATCACTTGAGAGCAGACTGCCCGACATCTTAAAACAAGTGTCCACTCCTCGAGGCCTTGAACAGCCAAAGGAAGATGGGAGCACCAATCCAGATATCCATAAAGGGGTACCTACTCTTCGATGCCCAGAAAAGTCGAAGGAAGAGGAAATTATCATTACATTAATTACATTCTTACATTACATTCTTTCGAAAAGAAGAACACCCTGAAAGTGTGCAGCATTGTGAAGGCCCAGGGAGCGTATGTGCGCTCACGGTTGCAGTTAATTTTCGAAGAGGAATATTCCCCGAGTTATCTTAAAGCTTTGGAAAAGTGCAAAAGTCAATCTAAAACTATATGCAGTGTTCTGGTAGAAGATGGCTCTTTACTCAATGATTGCAGGAGAGTTCATAAACGAATTACAGCCTTCTATGCTCAGCTGTACTCAGGGAAAAGAGCATACACTAATGCTTGTGGTACTTTGTGGAATAGCCTCGTTGTGGCTACCCCAGAGGATCGAGAACGACTCGAGACTCCTTTTTGTCTGGAGGAATTGACAAAGGCACTGCAAAATCTGTCGTTCGATAAGTCCCCTGGAATCGATGACCTATCTTGTGAGTTCTACAACCAAGTATGGGAATTGATTGGGCTTGATTACCTAAGTGTACCCAAGGAGGCATGTGATACAGGCCAAATGCCACGGTCTTGGCAGCGAGCAATTTTGGCTCTGATTCCGAAGGAAGGAGATTTGAGAGACATGAAAAATTACCGCCGAGTGTCTCTGCTATGCGTGGACCACAAAATAATGGCAAAAATGTTGTCAAATCGTCTGGGACCTGTGTTGCCAAAATTAGCGTTCCCTGACCAGTCATATGCTGTCCCCGGCAGAACAATATATGACAATATATCTCTGGTCAGGGACTTGATACACTTTGAGGACATTACTAAATCTCAAATTGGCTTCCTTTCACTGGATCAGGAGAAAGCATTCGACCGAGTAAACCATGACTACCTTTGAGACCTTGTTATCCTTCGGGTTAGGCAGGAGATATGTGGACATTCTTCTGACACTGAACACTTCTGCAGAGTGCCTCACTAAAGTGAATGGTTCCTTGCTTGTACCTTTTCCTTTTTAGAGTGGAATAAGGCTAGGATGCCCCCTCTCTGGCCAGCTCTATTTCCTGTGTATTGGGCCATTTCTCTGCCTGATGCGAAGGTTAACCAGCATTGTGGTGCCAGGCAGTAACATTCCCTTCATTCTCTCTGATTATGTAGATGATGTTCTCTTGTTTGTGGGAACTGCAAGAGACATGCAAACAGTTTCTGTCACCAAATCTATTCCGCAGCATCATCTGCTAAAATAAATTGGTGGAAGAGCGCTGGACTCCTGGTTGGACGCATGCAGGTTGAACAGACAGTTCCCCATATTGTTTCAGCAATAGACATGGAGTCACAATGAACTTAAATACTTCAGAGTCTATTTGTCCATCTCCGATAAGTGCTCATCAATTCACAACTGGAAGACTTTGGAGGAAAAAAATACAGCTGAAGCTGAGAGATTGGAGGGGACTATTAAAGATCCTGTCTCTGCATGGAAAAACTATTTTTCTGAAACAATTTGTCCTTCCAAAGCTGCTGTTCAAACTTTCTTGCATAAGTATTCCAGATGAGTTTCTGGTTAACATACAAAGGAAGTTGTTGGACTGCTCTTGGAATTGGAGGCATTGGGTATCACTAGGAGTCCTGAGCATACTTCTGGCTGAAAGTGGACAGGGTTTTCCCTGCCTTCGCAGCCACTAGTGTGTATACCTTTAGGCTACAGAGCATTCAGCGATACCCTAACCCTAACCCAACACCACAATGGTGCATGCTGACATCATACTTTTTTCAGTAAAGTGCTTGGTCTAGGGTATAAAAGGCAAATATCCAGTATCGCTTCCCAAAACCTCACCAGTGGCCCATTGCCTTCTTTCCATCAGGAAATACTGAAGGCCTGGTATGTAATTGATATGACCAGAGCGAAGGGTCCTCATCCAGGGAAAGACTTGATGGAAGAACCGCTTTTCTTGAATCCACTTCTACATGCCCCAACGCTAGCTTCCCTTACTATAAGGGGTAAGCTCTTGGCTAAGGATATATCCACAGTTGGAGATCCCCCTAAAGGATGGGAAGAATGGAGTTCTTTCACCAGAGGAACTCGCAGCAAAGATAGACCTGCAGACAATCAATCAGAGTCCCTTTTAGAATACTCCAAGAGGTTAAAAACTCACTGCCTCCTGATTGTCTGGCTTACCTGGAGAACCTTGGTGAAGGTGGGTAAGCTATGCAGGTTCACCCGCCCCACTTCCATGGCTTTTAAGATGAAACCATGTGAATGCATTATCTTCCAAGTACCACCTGCACGTGACGTGAGAGCAAGGTCCCTGGTACAGTTGAGGTGTCATTCGGTGAATCAACAAGGAAAGAAATATATGCACGAATAATGCACTCACTCCCATTTTGTTGAGTGAGCAAATCGGATGGATACTCCCTGGCATGAGATTCTTCTGCATCCATTGTCTACCCATCGAAGTTGGAATCTTTTTTTTTTTTTAATCTCCACCCAACACCAAGGGCGGTGGGGGACTTAAGTTGGAGGTTGCTTCATGGAGCACTAAGTTCTGGTACTCTGCTGCAACACTTGACAAATTTTCCCCATGGATGTTACTTCTGTGGGCAAGCAGAAACAATCTTTCATGTGTACCTACAATGGCCGCGTCTTGAACCAATTTTTTTTGCTGGTAAAAAAAACCTGCTCTTATGCTTTTGGCTTCAGTTTTTTCCCCCCAACACACTTTATTTTCGGTCACCCTTTAAGGAAAGAGAGTCGATCACGGGATCTACTGGTTGACTTTATTTTGGCACCTGCAAAACTTGCAATTTATAAAACTGAGAAAAGCAAAGAGTGAGGGAAATGCATTGCAGGATAGTTTTGCATGCTGGAGAACATTATTACGTTCAATATTTCTGCACAGGCCCTTTACTTTTACTTGTGCGATGATTATTACCTTCGCATTCTGCGAAAGGTTATGTTTTTTCGCTGTGTATTTATTTATTTGTGAATATGTGTGTTTGTTTGTTATTCGTATAACTCAGTATTAAACCGAATTGCATGAAAATTGGTGGGATGATTCGTGATTATCCAAGGACGATTTGATTAGATTTTGGGAGCGATCGGGTCAAAGGTCAAGGTCATGAAAAGGTCAAAAACAAACTTTTGAGCATAACTTCCTTCATAAGACAGCTATCGACATGCAACCTACGCCATATTGTTCCATGAAGAAATACCTTTCGGGTACGTTGTGTCAGATTTGACGTGACGTCATCAGAAGTGCGTCAAAATGACGTCACAAGATGACGTAAATTTTCAATTTTTGACCTCATCAGTTTTGATCATACCGTTTTGTAGGACTTAGCTTAAGGACGTCACACACTAAATTTGACGTCGTTCGGACTGACCGTTATGACGTCATTGACGTTTGAACATAACGTTTTTCAATTGTGGCTAAAATGTCCTGATATTTTATATTCAAATATCTATGTAATTTGTAAAGGAAATTGTCCCAAATCCAGGCATTATGATCAGTACCAAAATATCTGCTTATTTATGAACAGGTTTTGCAAATTAACTCTATGGTCAAGGTCACACTCAAGGTCAAAATATACTTGTAGGCATAACTTCAGATCTAATAGAGCTATTGACATGAAACCAACGTTAAAATGTTCCGTGAAATAAGAGCTTTCAGGATGATAGTCCGCGATTGGTAGTGACGTCATTGAAAGTGCGTCACAAGATGACGTCATTTTTAAACTTTCGATTTTTTTTCAGTGTTTATCATTCCATTTTGTTGGACTACCCTCAATGACGTCAAACACCAAATTTGACGTCCATCGGACTGATGGTTGTGACGTCATGGACGTTTTTAAATGACGTTTTTCAAATGTGCCCGGAAAAAAAGTAGCGGCGGCGAAGGTATGCGCTCTACCGAGTGCCCGTTCTAGTTATCATTATTTTTGTAAAAAGAAAAAAAAGAGAAAAATAATTAAGTGTTTCAGTCGCTCTCCCTCCTTTTATCCGCTTTCTCTTTAAAATGCTCTACCTTGTCTACTGCATTTCTAACCATGGACTTGCACAGATGAGGAAAGTGAGCGACATGAAACAGAATTGTGGTGATTCTAACCAAAGCACGACTTCGACTTCGACTACGACTTCGACTACATGTCTGTATTGGTTCTAATTATAATAATCACCTTCTTGTGGGGTTGGCTGGGGAAACTTTTCGGCTCAAGTCTTTCAGTAACTGGCTGGCCAACCCTGGAGGTGATTTATCAGGAATTTGTAATTTGTTCAGGGTGCCAGTGATAACTCACCTAGTCTTCTTGAAAGTCATCATAGGATCTTTAATGTCCACCAACTAATGCTAGCAGACAGGACACCCGGCTTACCGTCCATCTGATGACCACGTGATTTATTTCCCTGTCTGTGGAACACCAGGATAACATTTTATATCTGGGTTGACATTCAAACTCAGACTTGACGGCTTCAGAGGCGAGTCTGCATACCTCTAAGTCTCGACTATCCTGCCGTCCCACTTTCAGCATTGTAATCGTAATTGATATTCTATAACCAAGTTCCCAGTATGTTAACTGCTGCAATTCAAAGAGTTTGAGCCCCATAATTCATTAATAATTTGAGCCTCAGAGTACTGGTGAAGTGTTTTATTTTCCCCTATCCTAAGATATCTCTTCCCGGCGGCTTGGAGCAGGACGGCCATGAGAAATGAACAGGCAAGATAGTCTTGAATGATGGTGGAGTGGCACAGCTTAAAGAATTATCATGAAATTACTGATGCTTGATAAAATCTTCCCTCGTCCATCACGAGATTCGGAGATGCTGCTGTCAGAGGCAATAATAATTTTATGTGACCACATATCCTTCACGTGGCGATAGAATTTCCTCTTCACACATCAAATTTGCAGGAGGGTCCATGGTTCACTGAACATTCGCATAAGAATAAGACTTTTTCAGAAAAGAAATCTTATCGGCAAGAGCCTCTTCTTTTACGTCCACCATTGTGGGAGCGTTGGCAGAATGAGGCCGTTTAAATGTCTAATGTGCATGAAGTGTGCCACTTGCTGTCAGACCCTGATGCCGACTGACCGGATTTTGATCCACGAATGAGGGAAAGATCTTTATACTTTTGCTGCCTTTGTGGACCATTTGCCAATTTCTCCGTTATTATTCCATTATGACGTCTGCATCTTTGGGGACGATTATCTGTGTGAAGTGGCGCGACTGCTAAGAAGTTGAAGCAAGCTGTTGAAGTTTGATGGTCGGTCATGTAATGTTTGATTCATTTTAAAGTTCATAAGTTGTACTGATTGCATGGAGGGGGATAGGCCAAAGATGAATCAACACTATATGTGGGATTTCAACATCGTGGTTGCGACATTAACGAGGCGAGCTGCACGGAGTTTGGGTGGACTGCCTTTGCCTTTTTCATTTTGCCCATTGTTAATGTCAGTAATTTCCATTCATTTTTTAAATTTTACTTTATTTTTAAACAATATTGTCACCCTTCACCTTATGGCCCATTTTGCAAAATTAGTGGATATCATAAATGATGTACACACTTCGTGAATATACTTCTTCTCTGCACCTTAATCCCAACAGTTTGGGGTCACCCACTCAGATCCGCATTCCCCATCCCCCTCTGTCTTCAGAATCTTCATCTCTCAATCCCACACTCTTCAAATCTCTTTCCACTACATCCCTCCACTTTGGTCTCTGTCGTCTTTTGATCTTTTCCCTCTAATCGGCTCATTCCATGCTTTCTTGATTGAATCTTCAGCGTTTTCCTTATTACGTCTCCAAGCCACCATGACCTCATCTCTCTCATCCTTTCTGTGAAAGGGAGAGGTTTTATGGCACCTCGGACTCACCAGAAGATTGCATCATTTGTTAGTTGAAGGATTTGTCAGGACAACCATTCCACCAGTTAACCAACTTCACCCTCAATAATCACCGCCAGATTGTCCCTGACTGCTTATGCAGTTAACTCTCATATCTAAGGGTCATTCCACTATCCACAACCTGTGGACGGGGATGGTTGGGGTTGGTCGCCCCCAGTGTTTTCACATGAAGACACCTCTTCCATCTCTTTCTGGTGTTGACTTAATGGTTAGGGTGGTGGGCTTTGGATCCAAGGGTCCTGAGTTCAAATCCCACTCAGCTGTTGAATCAATACCAGGTGGGGTTAACTCGCCCTGTCATCCTTCCAAGGTCGGCAAAATGAGTGCCAGCATGCTGGTAAACTGTGTCGGAGTGGTGAGCCGTCCATAATTGCACCCATTAGCCAAGGAGACTGCTTAAGCAGCACCAACGCTCGGCACAGAGTATGGTCCCAATCTCTCTCTCTCTCTCTTTAGTTGAGCCAAGGTATTTGAATTTGTCCACCTGTTTCAGCTCTTCACCTCTTCTATCCAAAATCTTGACCCTTTCGGCTGCAGTGTTACTTCCCACCATAACCTCTATCTTTCTACCATTTACCTTCAATCCCTGCCTCTCGATGCTCTCTTGCCAAGCCAGCACTCTTCTCTGCTCCCACAGTTCTCTATCTCTAATGCTGTCACTCATCACGTCCATCACCATCACAAAAAGGAAGGGACTTGGTGCAGAACCCTGGTGGAGGCTAGCATCTATATTATAAAAGGAGCTGCGTCTGTCTGTTGTGTTGTAACTTGAGAACGGATTAACGGATTTCAATAAATCCAACCATGGTGGATTCAGGGATCTCCCGGGAAGGTTTGTGATGAAAATTTTTTTTTTTTTAATTTTTTAAAAAAATGGGTACCTGGGTACACGTGGCAAAACTGCAAATGCCAACGTGCAATGCTTGCTATCCCCACACTCCCAGGAATCCTTTTTCTTCTTGCCCTATTGATTAGCCATCACAGCAAAGATTGGTATTTCCGTAAGCGAAGCGACGGGTCTTATATTCCAGTTCACTATAAAATGTTAAATCCACATTCATTGCCCTGACCATAGCATTAGCTTCCACATACATTTCCATCATGATCCTAACGATCTTCTCTGCACACCCTTCTTCATAAAACCCCAATGCACTACTTCTCTTGGAATCCTATCATATGCCTTCTCTAGATGTATGAATGCCCCAGTATAGCTTCTTCTTTCCTTCCATCATCTTTTCCTGAATCTATCTCGTGATGAAGGTCACATCCACTTTGTGAATATACTCGCGTGGTCAAACGTTGAAGGGATTATTTAGTGATCGCCTTGTTGTTCAATGAATCTGGTATTCTCCTCTATCCCACCTTTGGGAGGGAGCATGCGGGTATGCCTTTCTCTTTGGTAAGGTATTTTTCATTCGCAAGTGTGTAGAAAGGACAGCCGGCTTAACACCACGCCCAAAGAGTGGCCTTCTGTCTTGCTGCCCCCCCCCACACTCATTGGCTAATCTGCATGTGATGCCATTCTACCCATCGTGGGTGATTGGTACCATGCGTCACCTTGGAATTCATGCGTCAACTTGGCGTGGGCATTGTATAGTGTTGGCTTGAAAAGGCCATTGTCCAAAATACATCAAACCGGATAAAAAAAAGAGACCTCATGAGAACTGCTGTTAACAAAGATAGTTAACCGAGTGAGTTTTCAGTTAATTATAGTGTTAACAAGTTAAAGCACATAACGTTTATATGTCGTATTCCTCTATTTTGACAACACAATTTGATGACGTAGGTGGATGGTGATGGATATAACGGATAGGACATGTGATCGCTGTCATGAAGAAGATTGTGAAGATAAATTATCATGCAGAGCATACACATGTAAGGGACGTGATCACTTTGCCAATTGGTGTACAATTATTGCCAAAGGACACAAGTTCAGACTGAAGTAAAGAATGTCTGCAGGTTGTGGACAGGTTGCCTCTGAAAATGTCACATTGCTGTATTTATATCGACTCCACGATGAGGTTCATAAGCTCCTTACATCAAGTCCTCTTTCACTCGTGTTTAAGCTGAGTGTGTACCAATTAGTTCTGCCTTCTTACAGTCATTTATTTCCATATTATTACAATGTAAGCACCTTGGTTTGATTAATTAGTTAACAATACCATCGGCCTACGTGTTATTCAACCGACAACAGGTACAGTATGGAAGGTGTGCAGGTGCTGCACTTGCCTTTGAGTTTTTTTGTTGTTGTTGTTTGTTTGTCATACATAGTCGAGGCTCATGGAAGAGCTAGTACTAGTACACTGAATGGATCAAGATGCAACAGGACAAAATGATAGCAGAAAGAGAGAGAGGGGAAACACCAACAGCAGAGTTGCAGGTCAACACAGAGGCATACTTGGACAAAATGGGTGTGCGGAGTAATGAGTGGCAGGAGATGATGCTTGGGATGGATACAGAAGGAAACTCAGGAGGGAAAACTGGAAATTTGGAAGGAGAAGCGATGAGGGACGAGGGTAGAAAAGATTATGGTTTTGAATTTGGGATGATCTGAGATGGTGGCGAACAGCTGTCTTGAAGACCTGGAGGGAAGAATGAGATTGAAGAGAATGTGGAAGTTGGTTCATTAGGTGGGGAAAAAGAAGGAACAGAGGAGTGGAGGTGAGCAGTGATGCTGGATTTCACCAGAAGGGGGTCATTGGTGGACCATGTCTGTTCTGCAAAAACCTGGAGGCAAATCACAGAAAGAGCAGAGGGTACAACACCAGAAAGGAGTCAGTGGAAGACAGGGAGACCACTGACCTCTATGCAATAGTGGAGTGATAGACTCAGCTTCATTGCAGGAGATTCCAAAGCCTTGGCTTCCACAGTGTCAAGCTGAGCAATATGTGAGGCAGGGGAGTCAGCCCAGAGGGGGAGAGCAGTACTCCATAAAGCAGTACTCCATAAAGATAAAGGCCTTTCAGGTGATGGGAGGTCAGGTGTGCCAATGAAGGATTTTGTACAATGGTGTATGCCCAGTTGACAGCTGACTTTGGAGACCAATTTTGAAATGTGGTTTGTCCAAGAAACATCATGGCTGATAGTGAGATGCAGGAGTTTGAATGACTGAACTTCCTCAAGGGGATTGTAAAGAAAGTAGATGAGGTCGAAAAGGGAGATTGCTGAAAGGTCCTTTCAGTGAGCTTAGTGAGAGTTTGAGATTTTGTTAGGATTGAAAGACATATTCCAAGTGTTTGGCCAGCTTGTGATTTTTTTTTTCTTCCAAGGTCTGAAGAGAGGGTCGAGGCTGCAGCCCACCTGTCTGAAGGATGAGGGATGTCACAATAGAGGATGGAGTCATCAGCAAATAGATAAAGAGGATTTTCCAGAGAATCGGAGATTATTTATGAAGATCAGGAATAGGACGGAGCCCAGAACACACTGCCTTGGGGCCCTGCAGCCTTGACAGGGAGAGAAGATGAAAGGATTAACCAAAATCTAATGCATCTGGACCTGAACCAAAATGGAATTGGCTTGTTCTTGTCACCTCCCCAACTCATCCACCAAGTTGTGTCGTAATCCGTCCACAAAGTTTTTAAATATCGTGTTATATCTCGTTTTTTTTTCCCCCATCACTGAATGGTGAAGAATCGCTTAAAAATTCTCGGATGTGGAACCAGATCTGGATCTTCACCAAAACAAAACAAATTCTTCCTTGTCACATAACCAACATGTCCACCACATTTCGTCCAAATCCGTCTACAACTTTTTGAGATATCCTGCAGAGCACAAAACTTGGGAAAACCAAATTATCAATAGTTGCCATGGAAATAGCAATTTGGTAATTTAGAAAACATGATCAACAAGTGTTTTACATTGTGGGATGTTGTGCATAACAAATTTGGTTTATACATTTTCTAATTGCCACCTATTAGGTGTTTTATATGTTTTGGATGGCATTGACCCTGACCTTTTGATTGATTTTGACCATATTTTAGACACGTATACTACACACACATACAGACAAGCTGTGGAAGTTTCAATCTGATGTCGATAAATTTCTGAGGTTTGGAAGTAATAAAATCAACAAAACATCCCATTTCATTATAATTGGGTAAAATTGTTGTCATTGACACCATTTTCTCTTTGCCATGTGGAACTTTTTTCTATTCCATGTGTGACTTTTCTCGATGCCAATAACCAAGATGAGCAAACCTGAAAAAAAACAGAAAGAGAAAATTAATTAATCAATTATATTTTGCACCCTATTAGCTTGGTACTGAGGTCGTGGTTTACCAATGGTGGGGGAGGGGGGGGCTTTTGATTATGACTGGTGAACCTCAAGTGTAATTGCAGGAGGCCCTGGGACAAAAGGTTTAACGGGGTCACTGCAGTTTTAGGGACTAAGGAGTCTAAAAGGTCTAAAGAGTCTAAAAGGTGTAAGGGTCGACAAGGTCGACATGTCTAAAAGGTTTGTTCCAATAGTCCGGAATGAATAGAGGTAATTAATAGACGCACTCACATTAAAACAGGACGCAATTAAAAAACATACTCACAGGGGTCAATCAAGACTTCACCTCAATGAGGGTTCACACTCTGCCAGTATTTTTGGTTCACGAGTCAGTAAGTGACCAATATATTCGTTATGGGTGTGCGTCTGTCTGTCTGTCCCGAGCATAGCCCCGTGGGTTTTGATCCGATCCTGATAAAATTTGGGTGGGAGGTCTATATCATGATCTCGTTGTGTTTTCCTGAGAATCGGCGTGCTGCGCCCATTATGGGCGGAGCCACGCCCATAAAACATGTGTTTTTAGGGGGTAGCCGGTTTCAAGTTGCATCTTCTCCAAGGGGGTTTGTTGAATCTGGCAGGGGTTTCAGTATTTGGTTAGCCCAATGGCACCTGCATAGCCCCACGGAGCTCGATTTTTAAATTTTGTTCCAAAGTCAAGGTCACAAGGTCACGAACTTAGAAAATGTCAAAAAAAATCAATAAATTGGGCATCGAACTCCTAGGGTTTTCAACTATTTTGAATGAAAGTTGGTATGCAAGTAGTGCTCTTCGAGTACTACAACTTTCATCATTTACGTTTTTCCCGATTCCCGCCATAAAAAAGGAGAAACAACGTTTAGGATTTCGCAATTTGTGGTCGATTTGTAGGGCTCTTTGACTACTACAACTTTTATCATTTACGTTTTTCCCGATTCCCACCGGTTTGCCCGTAGCGTCCCCTCGAAGGTCAAAAAATAAATAAGGTGAACCGTGTACATTGCTCGTGAACCATCGCCGTCTCCAGACTTGTTCAGTTTTATATACAGTGCACCATGCACCCTCTCACGAACAGCCTTGAATGCCAGTCGAAGTCCGGAGGGCACTGAGATTGTCTGTCATGGGTTTACACCCTGGTGTTGGTGACCGACCCGTGCTTCACTTGGTGGCGGCACTGCTCACACCCACACGCGCACCACACACTCGCTTGCCAGAGCACTGGGAGGATGAATTGTCTCATTGTTGGCGCTAGTCAGACACCCACACGCGCACCACACACTCGCTTGCCAGAGCACTGGGAGGATGAATTGTCTCATTGTTGGCGCTAGTCAGACACCCACACGCGCACCACACGCTTGCTTGCCAGAGCACTGGGAGGATGAATTGTCTCATTGTTGGCGCTAGTCAGACACCCACACGCGCACCACACGCTTGCTTGCCAGAGCACTGGGAGGATGAATTGTCTCATTGTTGGCGCTAGTCAGACACCCACACGCGCACCACACACTCGCTTGCCAGAGCACTGGGAGAATGAATTGTCTCATTGTTGGCGCTAGTCAGACACCCACACGCGCACCACACGCTTGCTTGCCCAAGCTTACTTCGCGTTCTCTTCTCCCTCCCTGGCTTTCTTTCGCCCCCGCTTTCCTCGTTTTTCTCTCTCGCGCTTTTCTCCTCTTCGCTTTTTTTCTCCATAACGTACCTCCCGTTCGTTTTATATCTCCGGGCCGTCTCTGTGGGTGCAGTCCGCCCCAAGCTCACCCCGGCCCACTTGTGCACGGTTACCATGACGACCCGTGCGCTCTTAAAAAAGTCGGGCGTCTGAGCTCGCGAAAGATTGTTGCTGAGGAAGAATGGGGGGCGGGCTACAGAGCTCATGAAAGAAATGTGTGTAAACGTCTTTGTCATAAAGAAAAAAGCTTCCCATAAGAGAGTAGATCTCTCCTTTACCCTTCTCAATGCATCACATTTATGATCCCATTAGATATGAGGATGGGGCTAATCTGACCATGCATTTGAGGAAATAACTGTCTGAGGACCTGGATGTGTGGATGCATTCATCAGACCGGATTCTCAAATCCGTAACACTATATATGTATGTGTATGTATATATATAGCCTGGTGTGTTGGCGCAATGGTTAGGGCAGCGGCTTGGGATCCAAAAGGTCCTGAGTTCAAGCCCCGTTGGGCCATTGAATTAATACACCAGGGGGTTGACTCAGCCTGTCATCCTTCCGAGGTCGACGAAATGAGTACCAGTGTACTGGGCCGGTGTATACCCCGGTTAAAATAGGTGTATCATATCCCTGTGTCGTAAGAGGCGACCAGGGTTGTGTCAGGAAGGGCATCTGGCGTAAAACATGTGCCAAATCACTATGCGGATCATACGGATGATCCGCTGTGGCGACCCCAAAGGGGAGCAGCCGAAAGAAGAAGAAGAAGATGGTGCCAATATATATATATATATACAGTAGACTAGGCGTAAGTCGGCAGCGTGTAACTCCTCACTTCGCCTAAGTCGGCACGTCAAAAAGTCCCGAATTTAACTCATGTTAAGTCCCAATGAATAAAGGGTCATCCCTCTGTAAGTCATCATCTCTCAGTTGTCACTTCGTCTAAGTCGTCAGATGTTGTCCGTTCCTGCGTAATGGACACTCAAGTAAATTACCACTCCTAACTCGGCACACAGAACTGCTGCCTCGTGAGAATCCCGATTTCATGGAATCGTGATGCTCGCTCATTGGTTTACACCGCCAGTGACAGGCTATTTATAACTGCGTACACACGTTGATCGCACTGCAGGCAGGACAATGGCGACTAAGCGAAAGCTTACAACTAAAACCTACCAAGAAAAATACGACATTATCCAGTTTTGCGAGGCAAATCCACTGATGAAGAAAACAGGCACAGCTGAGAAGTTGGACATCAAACGGCAGACATTGAACGATATCTTGAAGAATAAGGGCAAGATATTTGGACAAGTGGAGAAGAATCACGAGGCCGGTGGTAAGTGTGAAACGCGTGAAATGTGTGTCCTTTGAAGATGTCAATGACGCGCTCATCATCTGGTTTCGGCAAATGTCGGCTCAGCCAAATATTCGTTTGGGCGGTGAAATGTTGCTGCTGAAGGCACGTCAATTCGCTGCGGACCTCGGGCATGATGATACCGAGACCTTGCCGATGCACTGGATAGACAGATTCAAAATGAGGTGGGGAATCGGCAAGGTCAAGAGGTGCGGCGAATCAGGCAGCGTGGATTCGCCGATACTGTCTGGATGTGATGCGCCGATACTGTCTTTTGGTGGAGGATTGCCCAGACAACATCATGGAATACAATGACCGGTTTAAGTCCTTTCTCATGCACCAGATGCCCAAGAGTTTGAGGTGGTCAAACATAACGGATTACTTCGCGAAGCAGTAAAGGATCAATCGAGCTTCGTGTTGAAGTCCGATCATGGTTTTATATTGGTTTGTTTTGTACATTACCGCACTCACTCACACATAGGCATTGAGTGGTAATCATCACCACGATGACTGTGTGTCATGTAATTTGTCACCATACCATCACCGATGGTATTTGAGTTGTCTTACAGTTGTTCATTATCTTTACCTTTGATAAACTGATTCATGAATTCCATCTTTGCTTGATCACTTTCCAACTCACCAATGAACCCCTACCTATGCCCCGAGGATTGTGTTTTCCTTTTGATACAATAGCCGGCTCTCACACATATGTGTCCAGGCCACGCGCGACTTCATCCTTCACCCCACAGTCATCATGAATGTTCGCATATGCGTAAGTCGTCACATTTCTAAGTCGTCACTTTTTTCTCGGTCCCGATGGTGACGACTTACGCCTAGTCTACTGTATATGTATGTATGTATGTATGTATATGTATATATATATATGTATATATATATATATATATGTATATGTATATATATATGTATATATATGTATATATATATATGTATATGTATATATATATATGTATATATATGTATATATATATGTATATATATATATATATATATAATGTATATGTATATATATGTATATATATATATATATATATATATATATATATATATATATGTATATATATATTTATATATAGATATATATACTGAAATTTAAGCAGTTTAATGTTTCAATGTGTGGTGAATTGAAGGACATGACGTGTGATCACATGTCGCACGGCTCGAGCACGGAATAGATAAAGCTAAGATTCCGCTTGGTCGGGGGGATTGTCCCAGGGGCATTGTCGTTTACGGCGGCGGCTCACTTGGTGCTCGTTGAATGGTGAGAATTGAGAGTATATCGGACTCCGTGCTTATACTGATTTATTTTGCGGTGATTAGTTGCACGTGTATACCTTACTGCTTATGTACTCCATGCTGCGTCTGTATTCCCTGATGTGCCCGTAGAAGCGGCTCCAATCAAATGGAATAAAGCCTACACTCTGAAGGTTCTTCTCTCGCTTTCATTTCAATTTATTCCATTTGGTTTTCTCGGCTCTCTCAACCAACGATGGACAAGATCTACAAACCGGAGAGGTTCGACGCAGACCCAAACGCGACTGACTCAGAAATGAAATGGTCGCATTGGTTCCGTTCCTTCTCACACTATCTGACCATCATCGAAGAGGGAGCCGACAAATTGGCCGCCCTTGTGAATCATGTCTCGCCCAGCGTATACAGGCTCTTCTCGGAGTGTGACACCTACGAAGCAGCGATCGACGTGCTGCAGGCGCTCTACGTGAAGCGCAAGAACGAGGTGTACATACGACATCTTCTCAACACACGCAAGCAAGCAGCCGGGGAGACAATCGATCAGTTCCTGCAAGCTCTGAAACAGCTGGGAAAAGACGGCAGCTTCCGGGCCGTAAACGCCGAGGAACATCGAAATGAAGCGACCCGAGAGGCATTTATCCAAGGACTCAGGTCAGCCCACATACGGCAACGCTTACTAGAGAAAGCGCAACCCACTCTTGAAAAGGTAGTCGACCAGGCTCGAGCGATGGATACGGCTCAGCAGCAATCTGAGTCATTTGGGACACCGATGCTGCGAATGAACGCCGCTATGGTGGAAACTCAAGGAACCCCACAGACACAGACACAGCCTGACACAGGGGATGGAGAAAAACCCGAGGAGTCGGATACCCAGACCTCGTCAAACTCCTCAGCAACTACTCTGGTTGGTAAATGCTTCTTTTGTGGGTACAAAAGACACCCCCGCCACAAATGCCCGCCAGAGATGCCACATGCATGAATTGTGACAAGAAAGGGCATTATGCCAGGGTATGTAAATCTACTCTAAGGAGAAATGAACCCACTTCTGCGGCTCTCTACTCACAAAAGAAACGAACTGCAGCCTCACCGGGGAATCTATCCAAGGCTATCATCAACGTACGAATTAATGGGCATATGGCTGAGGCTCTGATTGATACCGGTAGCTCTGAAAGTTTCGTCAACAGCTCGCTAGTGAAGGGCAGGAAATGGAAGATCCACCCGACAGACAATACGGTATGCATGGCCGCCACATCACTACAGTCCCGCGTACGAGGGTACTGCAATGTTGAATTGGACGTAAAAGGGTACACGCATCGGGATGTAAGGGTACTGGTGCTTCGTGATTTATGCGCAGACGTAATTCTGGGTCAAAATGTCCTCAAGCGTCGAAATACCCTTTGGAGGAAGCAAACCTCGTCTAATTTTAAATGCTTTGACCACCACAGAGGTAACGTCCCCCCTGCTGTTTGCTAACTTGTCGCCGGTCTGTAAACCGATAGCGATCAAATCGCGGCGATATACCACTGCTGATATGAACTTCATCACTTCAGAGACCAAGCGATTACTGGAAGAAGGAATTATAGAACCGAGTGATTCGCCATGGCGCGCACAGGTGTTGGTCACCGCCAATCAGAATCATAAGAAACGAATGGTTGTCGATTATTCCCAAACGGTCAATCGTTTCACCCAACTCGATACCTACCCTTTGCCGCGCATAGACGAGATGGTCGAACGCGTGGCCCATTATAAAATATTCAGCACCATCGATTTGCGAAGCGCCTATCATCAAATTCCCATCCGAGAGGAAGACAAACCTTACACCACGTTCCAGGCAGGTAGACGCCTCTACCAATTCAGGAGGATTCCGTTCGGTGTCACGAATGGAGTAGCTTGCTTCCAACGAGTTATGGACGACATCATCTCAGATGAAAACCTCAAAGACACTTTTGTTTACGTGGACAATGTCACAGTGTGCGGTAGGGATCAGGGGGAACATGATATGAATCTGGACAGATTCTTGAGCATTGCCAGAAAATATAATCTGACCCTCAACTACGAGAAATGCGTATTCTCGGCAAGGTCAATTGACCTTCTCGGCTACACGATAGCCGACGGCACGATTAAGCCTGATCCTGAACGATTGCGCCCTCTTCGTGAGCTACCCCCACCTCAGGACCTGCAGACAATGCGCCGGGTGATCGGCATGTTCGCTTACTATGCAAGATGGATTTCCCAATACTCCGAGAAAATACATCCCCTAGTGCATTGCAAAAACTTCCCACCAGATGCCGCTGTTGTAAAAGCTTTCCACAGCCTCAAAGATGATATCAGTAATTCCGTGGTATTATCGATCGATAGCTCGGTGCCCTTCGTGGTGGAAACAGATGCTTCTGACCACGTGATAGCTGCGACGCTTAATCAGTCTGGGCGACCCGTCACGTTCTTCTCGAGAACTCTCTCTGGAAGTGAGCAGAGACACTCAGCAATAGAGAAGGAAGCGTACGCTATTGTCGAAGCCCTACGTAAATGGAGACACTATTTACTGGGAAACCATTTCACGCTCGTCACGGACCAACGATCCGTGGCATTCATGTTTGATGGGAAAAATAACGGGAAAATTAAGAATGAAAAAATTATGAGATGGTGGATAGACCTCGCCTGCTATAGTTACGACATTGTTTACCGGCCCGGGACGGAAAACCCTGCTGCAGACACCTTCTCTCAGGTCTACTGTTCGGCGACAATCAGTCGGGCTTTGCAAGACCTCCATGTGTCTCTGTGCCACCCGGGGGTAACCAGAATGGCACATTTCGTGTGCAGACAAAACCTTCCCTATTCTATCGAAGATATTAAACAAATGAATGCTTCATGCCCTGTTTGTGCTGAACTAAAACCCAGATTCTATGGCGCGGCTTCTGGCAGCTTGATCAAGGCCACTTCTCCCTTCGAGAGACTAAACATTGACTTCAAAAGGCCCCTGCCGACCGAGACAGACAACAGATACATATTCACTGTTGTTGATGAATATTCAAGGTTCCCTTTCGCATTTCCGTGCTCGGATATGACCTCGGGCACTGTCGTGAAATGTCTCTCTGACCTCTTCGCTATGTTTGGGAAACCTTCGTACATACATTCAGACAGAGGGCCGTGTTTCATGTCGGCCGGGCTAAAACAATTCCTATTAGAGCACGGCATAGCAACTAGTCGAACGACGGGTTACAACCCACAGGGTAATGGGCAGGTGGAACGATATAATGGAGTTATTTGGAAAGCCGTAACTCTGGCGTTGAAATCAAGAGGACTGGGGCCCGAGCGGTGGGAGGTTACCCTTCTCGACGCTCTGAATTCCATACGCTCTTTGCTCTGCACGTCCACCAATGCAACTCCTCACGAACGAATGTTTACTCACCAGCGACGTTATATTGACGGCCAATCTGTGCTCAACTGGCGAACCCATCCCGGAACAGTGTTCATGAAACGCCCGGTACGACAAAGCAAGTATGAACCCATGGTGGAGGGGTCGAACTCATCGATACTAATCCAGAGTATGCTCATGTCAGGCTCCCGGATGGCAGGGAGACCACTGTGTCGGTTCGCCATTTGGCTCCCTCAGGTACTCCTCCCGCAGGTACACCACCATCTGGCACTCCTCCCTCTGACATCCCCTCCCCAGGTGTTCCCCCCCCAAGAACTCCACCCGAGAATGGTGGCGACGGAGCTGCCGCGTTCCACCCGAGAGCGATCGGGGAGTCATCCCCGGCACGAGTCGAGGCTCACCAAGAGGATCGGAAGCCTCCCTCAAGTGAAACCGCCATTTACTCCCGGAGAGGTCGACGGATAATACCCCCTCGCCGACTCAATCTGTAAAGGGGATTACCAGCATCTTCGATGCTCATGCTCCTATATGCTCGTTACATCATATATCGATGCTCATTACCATGCTCCTACAACTCAAAATAATCCTCACTGCTTGGCATGTATGCTTCTGTAGTTTAGATAGTTCGCGTTGCTTGAAATGTATACTCCTGTAGCGTTGAAGTAATCATGGTGCGTTAGTTGGGCCTCTAGTTACATTTTAAAGACGGGGAAAATGTGGTGAATTGAAGGACGTGACGTGTGATCACATGTCGCACGGCTCGAGCACGGGATAGATAAAGCTAAGATTCCGCTCGGTCGGGGGGATTGTCCCAGGGGCATTGTCGTTTACGGCGGCGGCTCACTTGGTGCTCGTTGAATGGTGAGAATTGAGAGTATATCGGACTCCGTGCTTATACTGATTTATTTTGCGGTGATTATTTGCACGTGTATACCTTACTGCTTATGTACTCCTTGCTGCGCCTGTATTCCCTGATGTGCCCGTAGAAGCGGCTTCAATCAAATGGAATAAAGCCTAAACTCTGAAGGTTCTTCTCTCGCTTTCATTTCACAATGTACTCTGAAATTAAAGTATGGAACCAACAAACAATTGCAGATAAAAAAAGAAATCATGGAATCGTTTGGTTGAACAAAATTTAATCTAAACTTTTGACTCATCAAAGAGCCACCTTTTGTAGATATAACAGCCAAACATACTCGTGGCATTCTTTCTACAATGGAAATCAAATATTGTTCGGAAAGTTCTTCTCACCACTGTTGCAGAAGTTCCCACAAATGTGTTCCACTTGTAGGTTACTTTGCTTTCACCCTTCTGTCCAGTTCATCCCAAACCAGCCCGATGAGGTTTAAGTCTGGAGACTGTGCTGGCCATTCCATGATTTGAAGCCTACCGTCTTGTTCTTTTCTTCGAAGGTAGTTCTGACATAGCCTGGAGGTATGTTTTGGGTCGTTGTCTTGCTGTTGGATGAACCCCTGACCAACTAGGCGGAGACCAGAGCGTATTGCATGGCGCTGAAAAATGCCCTTTTGGTTCAGGGTGCCAGTCACTCTTTGCAAGTTGCCGACTCTGGTTCCAGCAAAGAGCCCCAGATCATCACACTTCCTCCTCCATGTTTGACAGTTGGTGTCACACACTGAGGAACCATCCTTTCACCTCCTCGACGACATACAAAAACCCTGCGTGATTAACCGAAGATTTCGAATTTTGATTCATCGCTCCATAAGACCATCTTCCAGTTTTCAGTAGTCCACTGGCGGTGCTTCATGACCCAGGCAAGTGTCTTTCTTATTTTGCCATCTTAGCAATGGCTTTCTTACTGCCAGTCGACCTGCCAACCTTGCAGCTCGATGTCTTCTCTTCACAGTTGAAACTGAGACTTCCTTACTTCGACCAGTGTTGAGCTGTTCCTGAAGCTGCTGTCCTGTGAGCCGCCTATCACGCAAGCTGTTTACTCTCACAAACTTGTCCTCTGATTGTGTTGTGGCTTTGGTTCTGCCAGACCTCTTCCTGTCAGAGTTTCCTCCAGTTTCCAAGTGCCTTTTGATAGTGTAGGAAACTGTACTCACTGACACCTTGGCTCCTTTGCAATTTCTCTAAAGGAAAGACCTACACTTTTAAGGGTTATTACGGTCTGTCTGTCTTCCTTTGTTAATTGTCTTTTTCTCACCATTTTGACAGCAATATACTACTTCCTGCAGTGCAATATTGTCCAAATAATGCTTCAGAGGGTGGAGCAACACAGTCTGTTCCAACACTGCTTTTATACAGACAGAGGGTTTGTAACTAATGCACAAAAGTTAGGACACCTGTAGGAATTGTTTGCATCAACTTTCAAGGCTTAATTTACTTCCATTGCTGCAGAACAGCTGCAGTTGTTAACCCATTACCTTGTTCCTTGAAAAGGGCCCTTTTTTAACAACTGAAATTTACATTAATTTTCTGTTTTTGGTAACCTAAACTTGTTTTTTTTAACCTCTGGCATTTTTCCGCTTAGCTTTGTACCATTTAATGTTATTCACTGGACTTGAACTGCTTAAATTTCAGTAAAAACTCGAAAAATGGGGGTGTTATGAAACTTTTGACCGGTAGTATATATATATATATAGTTATGTTTAGCGGTGTAAATGCATTGTCACCAGGTCGGCCTGATTTCTCAAGATAACTTATACACAGACCTAATGATGCTGCTTTGCATTCAGGATGCATCGGCGTTCGAACCTCTTCTGCTTTTGTCATATATTAACCACTTGCAGAATTGAGCCGACAAGGCCGCTTCTTCCATTGTGGACACGACTGCACTTGACAAAGCTTCACTCTCCCCTTAAGCTGTAGGTAAATTGCATTCATTTTCTAACACTGCCAGCGCTTGTACTCGTACTCCACCTCCCACTGCCACCCCTCCCAAATCCATCATCCAACGGCTGATCTCCCTTTTCCCTTATCTCATTTCCTTCCATATTTTCCACAGCAATGCAATAGAGTTTCTCCCCTGCCACTCACTGCTGCAATTGATTCCTCAAAACAAGTGACGGCTCTGATCCCACACCTGCTCTTATTGCACGCGTAGGGAAACTCAAAAAGGGAGATGTGTTGAAGGTACAAATTGTGGTTTCCCTGGATGAGTTTCATCACTTGGGGGTAAATTATATTTTGTCGCATCTCCTGCGGTAAAATACCGGCATTTTATGAATGCTGCCTTGTGTCACACCGGTCTGTGAAAGACCATTTGGATATTTTGAAAGTCCTGACGATTTCTGATCGATTGACTCTCAATTTGGGTGAACCAAGTTCAGAAGGCCAATGGTTTTCGAGACTAGTTGAGAGTGGCCATTGTTTGTAGATATACAACCTTAGCGAATTATCGCTTTCCTTTTACGACACACCTGGAGCTCTATGAAATGCTTATACGTTGAAAGTTAACCATTTCGAACTGAGTTGGCATGTTTCCTCTTCCCATTTGAACCGTCGGCTCTTGATGCTTGGAAGCTCACTTCAAATCTTACTCTCCATCCTCCCGTTTGTGGAACTGCGATCCTGAAATTATTCAATCCCATTCTTCCCTTTGGGTTTTCAAGTAGGTGGTGCACCAGCATCTCACCTCATTCACCCCATCCCAACATATGATCTTTAATACTTCCATTAACCCAGCCTAACCCAAACCACCTTGATGGTTACAATGTTTCCTCCCCTCTCACTTTCTCGTCCCCCTTCGTTCATTCCCTTGCTCTTTCTTCTTATTCTTCTTCCTCTTCTTCCTCTTGCGTATGGCAGCGAGGCTACCAGGTAAGCTATCATTTTGTTGGGGTGCGGCTGTGCCGATGATGCAGTGTCCCTATTACCAGTACACTTGTGCTCATTTTGCTGATCTCAGAAGGATGACAGGCTGAGTCAACCCCACCTGGTGTTGATTCAGAAGCCAGCGGGGCTAAAACTCAGGACCCTAAGATCCTAAGCCAGCCACCTTAACCGCTAAGCTAACACCAGGCTTATTCTCTTGCATGTTGTGTCTGACTGTGGCCACACTTCACCAGTGTCAGTTCGTTGTCTTTTTATCCTGCGTCACCTTGCTGGAACATGAGCCTCGATCTTGTATACAGAGACAACATTTGCCCATTTTTACGACAATGTCCTTGTCGTTAATCTCGTACACTTTTGTCGACAAGGATCCTTGTCCTGCATTCGCTTTACATGTATGCGCAAGCTCAAACTTGAGCCATATATAAATGTAACACAAACTTAAAGCAATTAATTTTTTGTTTGAATTGATCTTGAAGGATTTCAATGACCTTGAAGGTCATTTTGAAATGTGGGCAAACCACATTTCACAGTTGGTTTTCAAAGCCAGTCACTGACTAGGCATCCTCCATCATACAAAGCCCTTCCTTGGCACACCTGAACTCCTATCCACCTACAAGGCCTTCGGCCGCAGCTTAATGGAGTACTGCTCTCCCCACTAGGCTGGCTCCCCTGCCCCACACCTTACTCAGCTTGACGCTATGGAAACGAAGGCCTTAGAAATCATAGGAATATCCCACAATGAAGCTGAGTCCATGGGCGCAGTCAGGTTGGTGGTTTATGTCTTCTACCGCCTCCTTTCTGGTCTTGCACCCTCTGCTCTTTCTGTGCTTTGTTCCCCAGGTCGAAAAACCAGTAAAGACCAGTAGCTTACTGGTCAACTGGTACCAGTTGAAAACCAGTAGCCAACTGGTACCAGTAAAGCCAGTTGGTTTCTTACTGGTTTTAATATGGAAATTGGAATAGAGTGATATATTACCAGTTGAAATACAATTGTATTTAATAACTGGTATCAACTGGGAGACCAGTACATTGCAACTGGTATCAACTGGAACCAGTAAGACTTTAACTGTTACAAATATGAGCTACTGGTTTTTTCAACTGGGAAATTGGAATTCTGACTGAATTTAACTGGTACCAGTTGAAACCAATAGAGACCAGTTAAAGACCAATTAGAACCAATAGAGACCAGTTGAAAATGTGTACTGGTTTTAACTGGTTTTTCGACCTGGGTCCCCCCAGGTTTCTGCAGTGTGCATAAGGTCTACCATCAACCCCCTTCTGGTGAAACTACCTAAATCCAAGATCACTGCTCACCTACACTCATTCATTCCTCTTCCTTCCCACATGTGGAACTAACTTCCACATTATCTTAAATCTCATTCTTCCCTGCAAGTCTTCAAGACAGCTGTTCCCCACCATGTCATATCATCTCCAATCCAAAAACCATGATCTTTTCTACCCTCATTAACCTCCCTGTGACCCCACTCCAACCCTTGCCCCTTCCAAATTTACAGCTTTTCCTTCCTGAGAGTTTCTTTCTGGATCCATCTTGTCCACCCCATGCATCCTTTCCTGTCTCCCATTCCTCCCCACACCCATTGTTTGTCCAGGTCTCCCTCTGTTTTGTCCTTTAACTCCACTGTTAGTGTTACCCTCCCCCCCTGCCATTCCTGTTGTCCTGTTGCATCCTGATCCATTCAGTGTTGTAGCTCTTCCACAAGCCTTGACTCTTTACAAATAAAAATAAATAATAAACTGACAAAACAACGATTGATCTCTTCATAACCATTGCTATATTTCAGCATGACATTAAAACACTGAAATCCCCCGAAACAAAACAAACCCAACTAGAAGGGCACTCGGTCGTTCTCGGATCCGGATCTGGATTCAGATCTTCACCAAAATCGAATCAATTATTCCTTGTTACAAACCCAACCTGCCCACCAAGTTTTGTCCAAATCCGTTCTGAAACACAGACAGACAGACAGACAGATAGGGGTGAAAGCAACCTCCACCCACCTTCGGTGGCAGAGGTATCGAATAAACAGACAAACAGGCAGAGGTAATAAACATAAATAAACGCATTCACACTACAAAAGTTTATTCAATAACCATGAAATTCGACTTATTAAAAACAACTTTGTGGAAGAACTTGAAACTGTTTGTGTCGGACAGACTTGTAAACACATTATTGTAACCTTTCTTTAGTTTCAGACACTCCAAGCTCTTTGTCAGGAAAATAATAACTTTTTTTGTGTTTCCAATTACTTTGTGCTGCATAGACACGTCTCTCTCCCAATTTCATCCGTACAGTACATGCCTGCAATAACAGGTTGACAGGAAACACCTGGAAACCTGATATCGCTTTCCAGCAATGTTGCTGCGTACTTTCTTCATAGATATGTCACGTGTATCCAACAACGAGCAATGGGTTTACATGCTTGTGCACAAACTTGCACACACTTTTAATACAGGTAGGTGTCAAGGCTCATGTAAGGGCAAAACACCAGGAGCAGAGGGAACACACACACATAGTTAGTGAAAGGGAAAACAGTAAAATGAGCATACGTGTGCACTATAGCAGGAGGGAAGGAATTGCAGATGAAGGATGAGACTTGGCTCTCAGTAGGTTTCGTAAAGTTTAAACGTAGTAAAATGAGAGAGGCTATGAGCTCGTTGTTGGCTGCAGACTTGAGACCGTTATCCTTGATATTCTTGGTGCACGTCTGTCTTTTGCCAATGGTGCCAATAAATGTTCTCTTTATTCAAGTTGCATCGAAACATAAGCATGAGATCATGGATGTCTGGCTGTGCATTTGATACTGTATCCGGGCCCAATGTAGCTTATTTCCCATGAACTCCAGTGCTGATTCTCAGGTAAACTGTTAACCCCTAGCCTGACAGTATCTTTACTTCCCTTGGAGGTTACATGTTATCTTTGTTGTTAATATTTTACTTCTGCCACCGTAGGTGAAGGAGGTTATGTTTTCACCACTCTCTGTCTGTCTGTCTGTTTGTGTGCAAGATATCTCAAAAAATTGTGGATGGATCCAGATGAAATTTCGTGGGCAGGATCGGTGTGTGAAAAGGATGAACTGATTAGATTTTGGTGAAGTGCCAGATTTGGATCCGACTAATAGAATTTCTTTAAGTGATTCTTTACCATTGAGAGATACGGCCAAACTAATATATATATCACGACATCTCAAAAAGTTGTGGACAGATTCTGATGAAACTTGGTGGACAGGTTGAGTGTGCGACCTCGACGAATCGATTCGATTTTCGTGAAGATCCGGATCTGGATCTGCACACGAGAATTATTTAATTATCAAAGTGATTCTTCGCTTTTGAGAGATAGGGCCAAAAATGATATGTAGCATGATATTTCAAAAAAGTATTGGGCCAGATATGTTCTAGTGCATCAGGCATTACGTAGCGGAGGTATGCGCTCACCCGAGTGCCCCCTCAAGTTAACCTCCACCATCGAAGATGGATGGAGGTTCCTGTTTTCACCCCTTTCTGTTTGTTTGTTTGTTTTTGTTTGTTTGTGAACAGCATTATGGAAAAACTCCTTGACGGATTTCGACGAAACTTGGTGGGGGAAGGTCTGGTCCAAGGATCATACCATGAGATTTTGGACTTGGTCCAAAATCCAATATGGCCGCTATGGCGGCCAATTTGAAAAAAATATTTGAATTTTTTTTTTGCATTTCTACATGTTTTAAGTGATTTCCAACCCCCCCCCAAAAAAAATTGTTAGAGAAAAAAATTTTGCAACTTTTTTTTTCAACAGAATTTCGAGTTCTTTTTTTTTTTTTTTTGCATTTCTACATGTTTTAAGTGATTTCCAACCCCCCCACCCCCAAAAAAAAAATTGTTAGAGAAAAAAAAATTTTGCAAATTTTTTTTCAACAAAATTTCGATTTCTTTTTTTTGCATTTCTACATGTTTCAAGTGATTTCCAACAAAAAAAAACATGCCAAAATTGTAATTGCGGCTGATTTTGGAACTTCAGGTGGATATACCCACGTAAAATCAATTTCCGTCTCAAAGAATCTCGTTATGACGAATGAATTGAGTATGTAAAAGTTAAAAGTAAAAGGGAAAGTTGCAAACTATAACTCTGTGAGCACTGTTGACGTCAAATTGAATGAATAGGATATCAGGTTCACTTGAGTGACTGAGCAGTATTGGCGGCGGAGGTTTTGCACTCTAAACTGTTTCTCCCTCAAGCAACGTTTTGGCATCGGTCTCATTTTACATTGGCCTTTCTGACTCGTCTTGGAGTTAATTCCTCAACTTTTCCATTGTTGTGCTTGGCATATCTCAAAGGCAAACTTTTGCTCTTCTGCTGATTTGCTGATCTGGCATTTTCAAGTCTTTTATTATCCCACTTTGACTTCCATAAGCTTAGATTTTTCAGACGGAAAAACACCAATCTTCATACACCTGAAGCATGACTTGTAAATCTAAAGCTCTTACAATCCCTCTTTGAAGAGGAAAATCTACAATAATAAATCGGTGTGTGTCAGTCAGTCAGTGTGAATCTCCTCCATAACTCCAAACCATGAAACCTAGCGGCCCCAAACTTCGCATGCATACTAAGGGAATTCCAAGGGAGTGCATGAATGAAAACTGTGTGTTTGGGTAAATTTAAACTTTCATGATAATTTTTGAAGATAATTTATGGTTTATCTTCATGAAAGGCTTATCCTTGGTCAGCCCAACTTCATCTCGCAGGGGTCTTTGCCGCCATTTTAATTGGGCCTACTTCAGCCTAAATGCCTTGCCTTGGAATAGGTCATAACTGATTCTGTACTATTCAGCTTCACACCTACAAATCGCTGATCATTGATTGCTGATCTTTATACCGATGAATCGCTGTATTAAAGGAGGCACAAAGCACACCTCTCTTAATATGGGATGGTTTCTCTGTATGTGACTTTAACACAGGGACTGAAAATTCGTTTTCTTGGCTTCTACCAGACGAAATCGGCTGCAAATTTCAGAAGTAAATCCTTTGTACGTCGAGGTAATATGTTCCAAATTTCAGCAACGTCTGTTTCTGCATGCTTGAGTTTTTACACGAAAACCCTCGAAATTCACGTTGGTGTCTGCCTGTCAGTCCATCTGTCCATCTGTCCTGCTGCCCATCCTCCCGAAATCCGTTGGCGCTCATATCTCATTGGCTTTCAAAACAAATTCCACCAAAGAGTGTCACTGTCCGAGTTTTTGCTAGTTTTTGCTCAAATCAACAAATGTCAGAAACATCGTGCAATTCTGCTTGGTTTCCACCGGAGGGCAGCACTATCTATTATAATAATTATTTATGGATAAGCATGAGTCGATCAATTTATTTGTGCATGAAATACATCGTCTACAATTGTACGTACTCATTACCCTGCGCTCGCGAAGCGAAAAGCAGGGTTAAGCGATCGGTAGCATGCGTACATATGTCGTACTTGTCTGCACATTAAGATCAAAAAACTAGCGCAGGAAATTGAAACTTTACCACATGTTACATGACAATTTTCATTTCAGCTCATTGAATTAAACTACCATTTTTTTTTTTTGAGGACAACATAGGCCAAATTTCTATAATTGTTCATTTTCATCCGATTGACTTGAAATTTAAACAATATTTTCACATCTCAATTAGTTCAACACTTTAAATTTGAACAATATTTTCACATCTCCTCAATTAATTCAAGCACCAATTATGTTTGAGGTCAACAGAAGCTAAAAGGTCAACATCGGCCACATTTCTGAAATCCTCAATTTTCGTCTGACTTTTCGACTAACCCTAACCCTAACAAATTTGAACAGGATATGCAAATCAGGTCCAGAAATTCAACCAACTATTTTTTAGGTCAACATAGGCTGGATTTCTAAAATTTTCAATTTTCATCAGAATGATTTGAAATTTGAAGGGGTTTCATGGGAAAAATGCTAGGGCCATAGAAAAAGTCCCCTTTGAAATGGTATGTGCCACGTGGCAAACAATAGAAAAGAAGGGACATTGCATCACTTGCAGAAAATGCCAGACGATAAAGCACGGGTGGATCGCTCGGGGCGACGGAGCACGGGCCGCCCGCCTGGGGCGACGGAGCATGGGCCGCCCGCCCGGGGCGACGGAGAACGGGCCGCCTGCCCGGGGCGACGGAGCACGGGCCGCCCGCCGGGGCGACGGAGCACTGGCCGCCCGCCGGGGCGACGGAGCACGGGCCGCCCGCCCGGGACGACGGAGCACGGGCCGCCCGCCCGGGGCGACGGAGCACGGGCCTCAATCGACTGTGAGGCATTTATCAAGTTGCTTAAGCACTCATGCAAGCACTCCAATTAAATGGTTGATAAGGAACGGTTTGCCAGACTGTCACTGCACATCATGTCAGATCCCTTTCACTTTAAATCCGGTCTTCACCGCCCACACAGCAGTTAATGAAATAAAATGAATTCGTTCAAAGAATGACTTGATCCACAAAAGAGTTACAGGTTAATGCAGAAACAACCTGGAGACATCGTAAAGTTCAATTGCCTGTGAAATAAGCATTGCAGCTCATCTGCCATCTTGCCTTCTCGTCTGTGCATGCGTTGCGTTGTACATCGGTTCGGGGTCCGCTTAAGCGTTGTAAATTCTGTTTTGAATTTTCCGTTTATCACCTGATTTGCTTTGATTCCCTGTAGAGCACCTCACAAAAGCTCTAAAAATATGGACATTGATCTGGCAGACCCTATGGATAAGCAGTCCCTCTGGGGGACAGGGCGTGAGGTCTAACAGTGATTGCATGAAATCGTATCGCTCAATGAAGCTAGTTAATTTAGTTAATAATGAAGCGGTTTCAAACCCCAGTGGGGTTACCAAGGAAATGCCCTCAGACCCCAGAGAGCGAGGTGGCCGAGGATCTCCTGATGAATAATGTAATTAAATCAGGCCATTAATTATCTTCAAAAAGGGTGTTTTAATTAACCAAAACACCCAATTTTCAGTCTTGCACTTCCTTGGAGTTTTCTTCGGATGCATGCAAAGTTTCTGGCGGCTCGGTTTTATTTTTATGGTTTTGGAGTTATGGAGCACACACACACACACTCACACACACACACACACACACACACACACACACACACACACACACACACACACACACACACACACACACACACACACACACACACAAACACACACACACACACACACACTTATTAGTATCGATTACTTAAAGGCTCTTCCGTTCTTGTGTCTCTTGTCAAGCCTTATGGCTCTGAAAACGCCATAAATAAAACTTATTAGGAAGAAGAAGAAGAAGAACCCTCCCATATTCAGCAAAGCAATGGCGTTCACACGCATCTTTTTTTTCCGACGTGGCAGTACCGATTGAGCGACGTGACAAGGTGACATAAATTATGAGGTATGATGTTCCGAGTTCAGTCACCTGCTCTATGCTATGCTCTATACAGTGTTAATTTACGGGCAATAAAATAAGAAAGTGCTTCTGTTTGTTCGTTCAGCCCCGTGCCGCAGTACAATGTTATTTCTCGGGAAAAAAAGTGTGTGTGTGTGTGTGTGTGTGTGTGTGTGTGTGTGTGTGTGTGTGTGTGTGTGTTTAGTCACCTGTGCTACCCCACGCTACAGCATGCAGTTCACTCTGCATGCACTGCCACTCTGAGAAACACAACAAAAAATACATCCTATTCTCTTTTTTGTAATCACTGGTTGTTGGATCAAAGTACAAAGTGCAGACCTCGGAGTGTCGTGGTGGTGTGTGGTGTTTCTTTGTCGTCTGATGTGATTATTATAATTTTTTTTTACATGAGATCACATTGTTTACCCTTTTTGCGCAATCTGCTTTCATGTACAATGTTACTTCGGGAGGAGGGCAAGGGATGGGGGTGGGGTTGGGGGGGGAGGGAGGAGCCAGGTGAGGGCGGAATGAGGGAGGGGAATAGATGGGAAGAAGGAGGAGAAGGGGTGGGTTGGTAGTCTGGGGAAATGAGGGGCGGGAGTCTGGGGGAAGGGGTGGTAAGAAGGACCTGGTGTTGCCCTGACTGGCTTTGCTAGTTTATAATAAGATTGGTGTATCAGTGACCAAACGTGCACATATGTTTCTGCCTTCCAGTGTCATCAGCACACTTTTGTCTCCTTCCACCCCCCCCCTGCCACCACAATGTCCTGACAAAGCCCCTTATCTCAGATGATTATATTTATCACTCTTTCGCTGCTGTGGTGCTCTGTTGTGAGCATTGACACACAAATTTTAATTAGCACGTGTCACCTGTCACACAAATCTGTATTGTGATAATTAAAGCCGTGAGCAGCATTGTCGGCTTCCAAGCAGTCTGAATCTGACAACCACATGGAGTCCCATTTGTACGATTCGTTTTTTTGTAAGATTTGTCCGAAATAATGCGTAAAGTACATCACTTTTTGTGTCCGCAAGTATGTCACTTTTTATGATGCACCCTTAATTGTGATTGGTGAGGACACCAGTGTCACATCCCATTAGAGTTTGTTAGGGATGCATCATTAACCAGTATAAAGCCGTAAGGTTTTAAAGTCATTGAGAAGCTGGAACTGTGATGTGTTTACCCTGACAAGCCCCAAAACAGGAAAAACTAGTCAGTAACTTTTCTTTTCATCTGCTTAGTGACAGCATTGATCTTGGCATCTTTGCACTGCAAAAGGCCCTTCTGGGCTGCAGTCATGAGGTCGTCGTGAGGTTACCGTAACGGCATTCGTCCAGGTTGGAGAACGTAATTAATCATCTTTAGAGAACTGACCAATAAAGATGGTGATGCCTCCAGGTTGTGATTCGTTGGGCGAAAGACAATATATCTATGTGACAGATGGCATTTGTTGGTCCCAGATAATGCAGCATTTGCTGTAATGGGTCTCGATCTGGTGTCCTCAACAATCATATTTGGGGGTGCATCATTAACTTATATGTACACATATATTGTTGTGGACCCAGGGCCCAGGGCCATGGGGGTACTGTGAGGGTTGGGCTATCCCCTGTTCTTCCTGGACTCACCGGGAATCGAGGCCGTCACACATGAGTAAGTCCGTGTCGCGGTGGGTCACTAATCGACTGCAAACACCAACAATTTAACCATGTGACTCAGTGTCCTCCATCTGATGATTGTTTCACTGTGGTACACAGTCTTCTTATTGGGGAATCAGGCCCTCGGTACTTACTTACTTTAAACTTACCATATCAGGTACATCTGAGTGGAACTGCCAAGTACACACTGGCGATTAAGCAGATTCTTGGAGTATAACTTCCTGGCAAGGCTAATGTGCAGACCATGCTGGACCAATGAAAGAAAAGACGAAAACGAGCTGGGTACATTCATAATAAAGCAATTTATTAGAAGGCGAGGAAATTATGTGGCACAATAGGGTTTATTCACAAATTATGGACAGCAAGGGAAAGCACGGAATTTGTGGCAAAAGAAATGCAAACGCTCACAAAAGAAGACAGTGCAGAGTTATCCCGATAAACTTCTACAATCTTAACTTATGTTACACATAACGGGGCCATCACGCACACCCGAGGAAATTAGAGGTAGCCCAGAAAGAGGAGAGACAGTTGAGGTGTAGTGACCTCCTTGTACCTGGCGTGGTCGACTGACCCATGCAACCCAATCGCTTAGGAAGGGGGAAGAGTGGAGAAAACTGAGGGTGTTTACAGTGTGGGAGTGGGAAGTGCAAATTGTGGTGCAATCTGATGCAAGAGGAAGGTGTGAGAGGTGCGAATTGGTAATCGGTATTTTTTTTTAGTTCATGCATCCACAGTGGACGAGACTCGGATGGAAGAAAAATATGCATGAGAGAAACACTTAACGGGGGTTGTGGGAGGTCTGTAAGTGTGAATATTGGCTGTGCATTGCAGCCGAGGCCGAGCACCGATGACCTGGGGATGACCACGGCTCGTTGTGGAAACAGCTCGCCCATCCTACTCGCCTAACTCGGTTGCTCCACCTTCTCCACTTGGTTGCGCTGGCTCGTGAAGAGATTCCGCTCAGATGCTGGATGAAGGAGAGATCCTGGACGACTGACTGACTGAAAGCCTGGACGATAAAGAGACTGACTGACAGCCTGATTTGCTCTCTTTTATACCTCTCCAGTGGGGGTGGCACTTGAGAGCGAACAGGCGGAGCAATGGGTATTTCCCCATGCCCTCATTGGTGCGCAGATCAAACTACTGTGTTGGCCTCGCCCTAGCGAGGGTTTTCCACCAGAAATGGCCCCCTTTGCCATGCAACGGAGCTCCGAGAATAACATGGGGCAGGGTACCCCATCATACGCCCTCGTCCATGAGTGCATCTCCATGTTCCCACTGGTCCCGAAAGGTGGTGGTAGTTGTGGTGTTCGGAGTGGTGATAATAGGCGGGTTTGGATGGAGACAGCTGTGGCATTGTAACGGTGAGTTGTAGTGAGGTGGTTGAGGCATCATAGCGGTTGTGAGGTAGAGGAAGCACTGTGGTGTTTGTGGTGAAGACATCGAAGCATTGGGAATGGTTGAAGCATTCGTAGTGAGGAGACTGAGGTGGTTGGTTGTGGTTATGGTGTTTGTGGTGAAGAGGTCAGGCGTAGGTTGTTGTGCGGCTTTTTAGAAGGCGTTTGGAGTGATTATGGTGAGCGTTGTGGTGAGCATAGTAAGTGTCTGAGGTGCGGCATCTGTTGCATAATGGCACGATGTTTGAATAGGAACTTGGCGCGCATATGCGAATGAGCTGCCGCTGTGTCTTCTCGACGCTCCTGGTAGCATTACTAATCTGCGTGCATGTTTGCGTGGTTTGTGTATGAAATAAAGGGAAGTAAAGAGATGAAATAAATGAAAGAATAAAGGGCTGAAGACCTAACTAAATGCCAAATCCAATGCATCTTGTCCCATTTACCCACTAGACATATGGAAAGGGCAAACAATACAATGTGTTCATATGATATAGCCAGTCTATTCACCAATGTCCCACTGACAGAAGTGGTCAAAATCTGCATGCAACTTCTGTATCATAGTGACTTGACATCTCCACTGATCTCTGAGTCTGTCTTCATTGAGTTAATGAATATGGTGACCCGTTCTGTCAAGTTCAGTTACAATAATTCAATGTATACTCAAATTGAAGGTGCAGCGATGGGATCCCCTTGAGGCCCCGTCTTGGCAAACATCTTTGCAGGTTACTGTGAAAAACTTGACTTAAGAGATCCACATCTTGGCGTTCAACCCTCTTCCATCTATTCTCAGAATGTGGATGACAACTTTGCTGTCTTTGAGTCAACCTCAACATGTAAAGTCTTCTTGACATACCTGAACTCTCTCCATCCATCCCTAGATTCACCTTAGAAATGGAATGCCCCGGCATACTTCCCTTTCTTGGACGTCTTAGTTGAGAAATCGGCCGACGCTTATAAAACCACAGTCTACAGTCAGTCTACTTTTACCAGACAGTATACTAGGTGGGACTCTTACAGTTTCTCGAGATACAAGATTGGATTGATTGGTATCTTGGTCAATAGAGCATGAAAGATCTACTCCACAGATAAACTCCATGCTGAGATTGAGACCATCAAGACTATTCTTCTTAATAATGGGTATCCTGAACAGGGCATGTGTGTATATATATATATATATATATATATATATATATATATATATATATATATATATATATATATATATATATATATATATACAAATTCTTGAACACATCAAAGAATCCAATAATCGGACCTGGTAAATGTCTCGTAATACTACGTCTACCTTGGGCAGTGTCTCATTGGTTTGAAAGCCAGATCAAACAGACAGTGTCCCATTCTTACTATGCTGTTCAACCATGAGTGATTTTCATTACCCGCCGGTTGCTTCTGTCAGTCCAAAAATATGTTATGCCGGCCTCTCATGTAAGAAGATTATTTACAAATTTCAGTGCAAGTGTGGTGCTAGGTATGTGGGCCGCACATCTTCGAGAATGAAGGATCATATTGAACAACTTGTCCCTTTGGGGATCAGACGGGGTCAATCATCCAAAAAGAGACAACCAACTTGTGCTTGTAAGAATGCACACGGTACTACTGTGTTTCTGCAAAGTTACCATTAACTGAATAATCCTCAGTGTGCAGAGCAATATCATATTCCATCCATCTATTGGGACCATACTCTGTGCAGAGTGTTGGTGCTGCTTAAGCAGTCTCCTTGGCTATTGGGCACAGTCCTGGATGGCTCTCCACTCTGCCACAGGATACCAGCAAGCTGGCGCTCAATTTGCCGACCTCAGAAGGATGACAGGCTTTTTTTATGCAGAGCGGTAATGTTACCTGATTTCCAAGCAGAAGGCAGATGACCTTGAGCAAATGAGAGGGTGAATATAACAAAGAGAGAGTGAGCAAGAGCAGCAGAGCAGCTTTTTAGGACACGTGGGCTGATGCCATCTGGACCAGTTGCAGAATCTGAGTCGAGGTTTGGCAGCATGGTCTCCATCTGTCAGGTAAAAAGGACACAGAGTCCAGGAACACCTGGATGTGGACTGGGTAAGATGGGTGCAGAAAGCCATGGGTTTGGGACAGAAGATTTAGAAGTAAACACAGGGTTTAGGAATTCAGCCTTTTCATGCGCAGTGCCAGCTGCATGGCCATTTGAGGTAAGGGAGGGGATGGAGGGGTAACATACACCAGAAACAGACTTAACGGGATGCCACCAGGATTTGGAGGAGGGAGACAGGTTTGAGAGTTCAGACTTGAGATTAGAAAGCTGTTCTTTTCTGTCTCCCCTGAGGGTAGATCCACACTTGTTACAAGCTTTGTGGAAGGAACTGAGACTATCTTCAGTTGGATTTGCCTTCCACGAGGCGAAAGTGAGTTGTTTCAGGACAACTGCCTCGCCACAAGCTTCAGTATACCATGGGCGGGAGGAAGGGTAGGACAACTGAAGGCGAGATGGGATAAATCTGTGCATGAGGGAGAGCAAATTTCTTTGAAAGAATTCCCAGGATGAGTTGATGTCAGAGTAAGTGGAGATGGGAGACCAGTCTAGAAGTTTGATGGCGACTTGGAGACCCTGCCAGTCAGCCTGAGTACAATGCCAGACTCGACGGTTTGGCAAGCGAAGTGTAAATGGAGTCATCACTGTTTAGTGGACAGTGCAACATACACAGAAACACGAGGTGGGGGTGGAGGGGAAGCCGGAGCCAGAGGTATCCCTGGGGGTGTGGGAGTGTTTGGGAAGTGCATGGAGAGTGAAGAATAGAGTTTTTGATGAAGACAGCAACTCCACCACCAGGATGAGGCTCAGGTATGTCATACCGGAGGAGGGAGTAACCATGGTGAGATATTAGGGAGTCAGAGATGTCTTGAAGGAGGAAAGTTTCTGTTAAACAGATTAATGTTGTTTCTAGTTTGTCAGTGGCAACCTGCATGGAAAGATCTGTCAGGTTTGAGCAAAGGCTTGCTCAATGTTTGAGGTCCACACTGCTCAGGAAGATGGAGGGGAGGAGGCTTTGAGTGCAGGGGAGGGATGTTGACTGTGTGGAAGATTACAGAAGAGCTCGGGGAGAAGGCCGGATGAGGAGGAGAAAAGGCTCATTGGTATGGGATGAGGCACAGTTGGGAGTGATAAGAGAGGGTGCAGATGGAAGTTAAAGATTGGAGGAGGTGGAGAGATGAGATGGAAGAGAGAGAGAGAGGGCAGGGGAAGGAGGCAGCTTTGTGGATGTGAGGGGTTGCAACCTTGAGAAGGGGGAGTGAGGGGGGAGATTGGAGGGAGAAGGGTAAGGGAGGAGTTTTTGAGAAAGGTGAGAGGTAAGCTTGGCGAGGGAGCAATGTGAAGGTTTCTTTGAGAGGAAGCTTTTGGAGGGAGGGGAGATGATTAGAGCAGGCACAGCCAAGGGGCAGGATGGTGATGGGAGAGGAGAAGGATGAGACTTGGCAGTGGTACGTTGATTTGGGGAGCAGTGAAGGGGAGGTACAATATTTGAGGGGTTAGAGCACCACACAGTTTGGGACATCAGAGGATGTGCTGATACTAAAGTAGAAGACAGAGAGGCTAAGAGTGGAGGTAGGATGAGGGGGCAAGATGGCAGGTGAGGGGGTAAGGAGGAGGGGGGAATTGGCACTGAAGTTGTTCAAAAAAGGACGATTGATGGAACACCAACATGCATTGCAAAGTTGGATTTAAATTTTTTTTAAGTCATAGATGCGATTAAAGACATTACATGAAGGATGCAATAAAGGTGAATGAAGAGAATGGAGAAAAGAAACGTTGTAACAGACGTTTTAGACACGGGAGGAAGGAAAGGTCGAATTGAAAACAGTCTTTTGAAGAAGAAGAAGAAGAAGAAGAAGAAGAAGAAGAAGAAGAAGAAGAAGAAGAAGAAGAAGAGTAGTGAATTATGATACAATACTGAGAACCACCCATGTGAAAGAGGAAGTTGAAACATTGTAAGAGACTGTTTTTTATTTTGATAAAGATTAGGTCAGGTTGTTAAAGGAAAGGTTGAAGGAAAAAACTGTAAAAGACTGGTGAATTTGGATCGGCTAAAATAGAAGGAAGATGGCAGCTCGGTGAAAGTTACAGGAAGAGGAAGAGGAAGAGGGGATAGAGAAATCACGTAGTTCCGGGAGGTGTAAGGTGAGAAGTAAAAAGAATAATGCAATTAAAAAATTTTTTTTTTCAAAGATGAGGTAAGATTAGGCAAAAGATAGGTTGAAGAAAAAAAATTGTGAAGGTGTATGGTGAATGTGGGTCGGAAAAATTAGAAGATTGTAGATTGGCAGAAAAAAAAAAACAGGAAGAAGAGTCAGTACAGGAAGTTACATGGGGTATAAGGTGAGGAGGCAAAGTTTATTTATTTATTTATTTATTTTTTTCTGTTGTATTTTAAAAATATTTTTGGGAGTTGGGAGGAATCGAAGGAGGGTGGAGGGAAAAGCAGAGAAAATAAGAACATATGGTAAAAAGGAGAAAATACAGTAAACATGATTGTGCACCATGTAAGTGTGAATTCTGTTTCGAACCCTCTTAACTACAATACACTTAACTAAACAGATACTTAAGGAATAACTATCATTATACTATCGATGCATTCTTTACCCCAAGGAACCAGAACCACGACTGTATGTATATATATATATATATATATATATATATATATATATATATATATATATATATATATATATATATATATATATATATATATATATATATATATAAATATATATATATATCTATATATAAATATATATATATATATGTATATGTATATATATATAATGTCTGGTGTTGGCTTAATGGTTAGGGTGGTGGGCTTAGGAACCGAGTATCCTGAGTTCAAATCCCACTCGGCTGTTGAATTAATACCAGGTGGGGTTGACTCTGCCTGTCATCCTTCCGAGGTCGGCAAAATGAGTGCCAGCATGCTGGTATCCTGTGTTGGAGTGGCGACCCGTCCAGGATTGTGCCCAATAGCCAAGGAGACTGCTTCGGCAGCACCAACGCTCTGCACAGAGTATGGTCCCAGTGGATGGATGGATATATATATATATATATATATATATATATATATATATATATATATATATATATATATATATATATATATATATATATATATATATATATATCCCCAAAATGAGTGTAAAAATTTATTTTGGTGACATTTCTGTGACTGAAGCATTTGAGTGCAGAAGCATTCACGTGTGATGTAAAAGAAACACCAAAGCAGCGATTATAGGAATGTTTTGAGCATTTCAAGAGTTGACAAAGTGCCGCAGGACTGGAGTCGCAGCCAAACGGCTTCAGATCGTCATTTTTCATTTTCCTTTCTCCGTAGGCTCGACTTGTTGAAAGCTTGATCGCTCGCCAACAAGTTTGCTTGAAATGAGCGTTACGCAAAACAACAGAGCTCCGATTAGTACAACGTTTGAACTCTCTCTTCTTAACTTTTCCTGTCCAGCTTTGATGTTTGTGAAATTATTTTCAAAACCTTTTTCGAGGAGCCTCAGCATTTTTGTTTTTGATTTTATTTTTTTGTTTCTGTTGTCTTTGTACTGTAAAATAATTTGATGAATGAGGAAAGGCGTTTTTCCTGTTACTCAAAGAATCAAACAGAATATTTTCTTTCATGTCTGACACTCGGCTCACTTGTAAATATCAGTCCATAAATCATAAAACATTGTACCGCTTGAATTACAATCTATGTTATTGCATATAAAATTGAAATATAATGAACATTGAAACGCTGGATAAATGGGGGGAAAAAAAATCTGAGTGCCGGGTCGTTTGTCCTTCCAGGTGTAGGGACAGGTGTTTTGCAAACATGAAACCCCTTTATTATTTACATGATGTTCCACTTGTGACGATTCAGCTCGTTTGTGGGTGCAAACAATCTAATTGTTCCACAAATATTAAGTGAATAAAACGACCGTACTGTGTGCGTTCAGATTTCTAAGTTTGTTTGCTTGATTTATAATGCCTGTTGTGTTGGCTGAGGCCGAACGATCGTTGAGGGACGGCAGAAGCTCGGGTTAAGTGCACTCTCCTCTGGATGATGTCTATTCTAGGTTTGATTGAGGATGGAATAGGATTCGACTAAAACTTGTCATCTTGCTGCTTCACAAGAACAGTGTTGTTGCATCACAGAGTACGCTGTCCTTTTAGAGGGCTGATTAAGCTGCTTGTCTGATCTGCTAGCATCCTCTGTAGATGGTAAAAAACCCACAGCGTTATTTGAAGAGTGCCGGTTCCCAAACAACATACTAAATTCCTTCCTCTTAATTTTTTTATGCAAGATTGAGACTTGGAGTATAGCAACGCGATAGAAGGTAAAAAGGCAGTAAACGGGTATTGGTGAAGTTTGGCCACAGTTGGACACAGCAACCAGATACTGTATATGAAACGGTAATCTGCTGCAAATAACAGGGTTGGGTTAGGTAGGGTTAATGGGTATATTATGTATTGTGGGTGGGAATGAGGTGATGGTGCATGACTTCCCTTGAATCCCTGGAGGGAAAAGTGTGATTGAACTGCCTCCGGAAGATATTGAACAAATGGGAGAGAAGAGGAACAAAGCAGTCGAGGTGTGCAGAGAGCTTGGAACTGAAAAAAGCTTGGAGAGGCCATTGGCCTATCTGCAATGTGAGAGTAAAAGGCCTTTTGGTTAATCATGATAATGAGAGATTTCAATAAGTTTGACAGCTTTAGAATGGACAGAATTCAATCAACCCATAAGGGAAAGCAGTACTCAAACAAGCTATGAAAAACTGCCTTGTTAGTAGCTGTAAACAACAGCCTTGAAGGTAGTGCTGATTTTCCAGGAAAGACTTGTAAGGATTGGGCTCTCGTCTGCGGCTGGCTTTGGAGGCCATCTTTGCTAAATGGTAGTTCCAGGAGAGGACGTGGCTGATTGTGAGGCCCTCAAGTTCAAGAGGCTGAACCTCTTTCACTGTTTGACCATGGAGGTTTGTTTGTTTGACTATCCTTCCAGTGCCACAGGGGAAGACTATGAGATTTGCCAGGATTTAAAAACATGTTCCATTTGTTGGACCAACATCTGATTAATCAACACCCCTCTCACCCCTCTCACCCCTCCCTCTCAAAGCAACCATCACACGCTTCTCCCTCAAAGCTTTCCTCTCGCCTTTCTCAAAAATTCCCTCCTCACCTTTGTCCCTCAATTCCCCCCACTCACTCTTCTCCCTCCAATCATCCCCTCATGTCCGCTTCTCAAAGTTTTTCCCCCTCTCACATCCACATAGCTGCCTCCTTCCCTGCCCTATCTCCTCCATCTCATCACTCCACCTCCTCAAATCCTCAACTGCCTTCTGCCCCCTCTCTTTTAACTCCCCACTGTACCTCAACCCAGCACCACAGAGCCTTATCTCCTCCTCATCTGGCCCTCTCCCCTAGCTTTTCTGCAATCTGCCACACTCTTTCAAAAACTCTCCTTACCTCCCCCCTGCTTCCTCATCCTCCCCTCCCCCTCCCCTCCCTTCCCCTGCAACCAAAGCCTCCTCCCTCCCTCATCCTTAACAGTGTGGACCTCGCACATCTGGGACCTTCGCTCAAACCTGACAGATCTTTCCATACAGGCAGCCACTGACAAACCAGACATAATCTGTCGATCAGAATCTTTCCTCCCTCAAGACATCTCTGACTCCCAAGTATCTCTCCCTGGTTACTCCTTCCTCCAGTAAGACAGACTTGAACCTCGTCCTGGTGGAGGAGTTGCTCTCTTCATCAAGGACTCTATTCCTCACTCTCCACGCACTGCCCTCACTCCCCCACACCCCCAGGAATACCTCTGGCTATGGCTTCCCCTCCACTCCCACCTCATGTTTATTTGTGTGTTGTACCGTCCATCAAACAGTGATGACACCATTTACACCTCACGATTCGAAAACATTGACCAACTTCTATCTTCTCATCCGAACTCTCTCCTCCTCATATGTGGTGGCTTCAATTGTCATCATGCCAGTTGGCTGGGTGTGTGTACCTCTCTCACCTGCCATGGCACTTCAACAAAGGACTTCTGTGACTCATTGGGACTAACTCAATCAGTCAACTTCTCGACCCGGATCTCAACCAACGGTACTCAATCTCTTCTGGATCTGATTTTGACAAATTTCCCTGAAAATATCTGCTGTTGTTCCTCCACTCCAATTGGCTCATCTGACCACGTGCTTGTGAAAGTAGACATTTCTTTGGCTGTTATGAGAGAACCACCTCAGCGCTGTTGTCTGGCATTTCACTCAGGCTGACTGGCAGGGACTTCAAGCAACCATCAAACTTCAAGACTCATCTCCCATCTCTATTTCCTCCGACATCAACTAGTCCTGGGAATTCTTTCAAAGAAACTTGCTCTCTCTCACATACAGATTTATCCCATCTTGTCTTCAGTTGTCCTACCCTTCCTCCCGTCCATGGTGCAATGAAGGTTCTGGTGAGGTAGTTGTCCTGAAACAACCCTCGCCTCATGAAAGGCAAATCCAACCGAAGGCAATCTCAGTTCCTTCCACAAAGCTCGGAACAAGTGTGTGTCTACCCTCAGGAGAGCCAGAAAACAACATCTTTCTAATCTCATATCTGAAGTCTCAAACCTCTCTCCCTCCTTCAAATCCTGGTGGCGTCGAATCAAATCTGTTTCTGGTGTATGTTCCCCCTCCATCCCCTCCCTTACCTCAAATGGCCGCACTGCTGACACCACATGTGAAAAGGCTGAATGCCAAAACTCGGTGTTTGCATCTAAATATTGTGTCCGAAACCCATCACCTTCTGTAGCCACCCTTCCCAGTCGCACCCAGCTGTCCCTGGACTCTGTGTCCTTTTCTTCTTACAAGGTGGAGAGTTTGCTGTCAAACCTCGATACAGATTCTGCAACCGGTCCAGACGGCATCAGCCCACGTGTCCTAAAAACCTGCTCCTCTGCTCTTGCTCACCCTCTCTCTGTTCCATTCACCCTCTCATTTACTCAAGGTCATCTGCCATCTGCTTGGAAATCAGCAAACATTACCGCTCTGCATAAAAAAGGTGCAAAAACAGATCCCTGCAACAACAGACCAATCAGCCTTCTCCCAATCAACAGCAAGGTTATGGAATCCATCATCGCTTCAGACATTAAATCCTTCATCTTCTCCAATGCCTTGATTTCCTATCATCAATTTGGTTTCAGACCATGCACTCTCCCCGAGATATACTGCTTCTGCTTTCCCAACAATGGATGGAGGTCCTCAATGCCAGATATGAAATCAGAGCCATATCCCAAGACATATCACGTGCTTTTGACATGGTCCAGCACCCTCACCTGCTCACCAAACTCTTCCTTTGGCATCCAAGGGCATCTCCATTCATGACTCACAGTCTTCCCCTTCTGTTGCAGCAAATGTGTGGCCCAAATGGAGGTCTTTCATCCCCTCTTCCTGTCCAGGTTGGAGGTCCTCAAGGCAGCATTCTGGGACCTGTTCTTTTTCTGGTTTATATCAATGATCTCCAACTCTATGGAAAATCCTCTTTATCTCTTTGCTGATGACTCCACCCTCTGCTGTACCATCTGTCAACCCTCTGACCAGCAAGCAGCAGCCTCTTCGCTCTCTGTAGATCTAGGTAAAATCACAAACTGGCCCAACAAGTGGAAACATGTCTTTCAATCCTGACAAATTTCACACTCTTACGATGTCTCACCGAAAGGACCATTTGGAAACCTCCCCATCTACTTTCTCAACAAGCATTCCTTTCATTCATGCTTCTTGGTCTCACTTTCTGTCATGATCTTTCCTGGGAAAGCCACATTTCCAACCTGGCCTCCAAAGCCAGTCGCCGACTGGGTATCTTCCATTGTGCAAAGTCCTTCCTCGGTCCACCTGAGCTCCTGACCACATACAAAGCTTTCGTCTACAGCCTGATGGGGGTACTGCTCTCCCTTCTGGGCTGGTGCTGCTGCCTCTCACCTTTCTCGGCTTCATGCTGTGGAAACCAAGGCATTTAGAATCATTGGTATCTCCCGCGATGAGGCTGAGTCTTTGGGCCTCATTCTCTCACTGCAGTCAGTTCGGTGGTCTTTCTGTCTTCTACCGTCTCCTCTCTGGTCTCGCCCCCCCTGCTCTGTCTGCGATATGCGACCCCCACCCCCCATATTTCCGCAGGGCGTTCAAGGTCTGTCAACAACCCCCTTTGGGTAAAACTACCAAAATCATGAATCACTGCTCACCTTTACTCTTTCATTCCTCTTTTTTCCCGCTTTTGGAATAAACTCCCACACTCGCTTCAATCCCGTTCTTCCCTCCAGGCCTTCAACACAGCTGTTCACCACCATCTCTTATCTTCCCCCATCCAAAACCATCTTTTCTACCCCGTTAATCCACCCCAAACCAACCTCCTTCAAATTCCCTGCCTTCCTTCCCAAAATTTCCCTGTTGTGTTTGGTCCTGAAAGTCCCTGTGGTGTCCATCTTGTATACCCCGTTCCCCACCCCCCCTTCCCCCAATCCCTCTACGTTTCGCAGATCTCCTAATGTCTCTGTTCCTCCACTGTTTTGTCCTTCCCTCTCCTGCCCCTCTTGCCTCCTGCCCCCCTTGGTGTGTGTTGTGCGTTAACTCTCTTATGAGCCTTGACAATGTGTACACACACACACACACACACACACACACACACACACACACACACACACACACACACACACACACACACACACACACACACACACACACACACACTCACACCCAGATATGCAGAAAGTGATGCAGCTGCTGTCTTCCTCTTGAGTCTTTTGCAAAAATCTGCTGTTTCAGACAATGGTGTCAGAATACAGACTATTTGTCTTCTAAGAGTTAGACGGCACCAACCTCCAAATATTTACATCCGAATAATATCAGTCATGTTCTTTAAAGGCGAGATGGATGAAAATCTTTGTTTGACATAAGTGAGCAACTAATACAGCAACATTTATGGTTTACATCTTTGAAAGTAATGCCTAAATGTGTTATTAAAATATGAATGACCTAAATGTTTGAGTTTATGGTTAGATGGAGGTGCTGTGTAATGGACGTGCTGACAAGGTAAAGTGTTTATCGCTTAATATATTATCATATAAAGTGGTGTATGATTTAAGTTATTCAAATGCAGTCATACTTTAAATAAAAGTAATACTTTAAATGTTTGAATAAGGATATTGCATTGCTGTGTTGACTGACTGTGTGGACACAACTTTGAGATTGTGGGTCCATTGATGCTGAGTGATGTGGACCTGCGACCGGAGTTGTAGATCTGCCGTTTGGAGAGGTTCTGGGCTGAAAAGATCGAAACCTCCATGAAAAACGGTGCCCAGCTGATGATCCGGGCAGTTGGGAAATCAGTCAATTGCTTATAAGTTAATGTTATAACTTCAAATAAAATAACTTTTGTAAGTACTTACCAGTACATAGTGTGTGTGCGTGTGTGTGTGTGTGTGTGTGTGTGTGTGTGTGTGTGTGTGTGTGTGTGTGTGTGTGTGTGTGTGTGTGTGTGTGTGTGTGATGTCTGGCTTCCTTCTTGGGACTACGGTGCAGTAATTGGTCTATATTTTGATTATATCAACCAAATACTGCACGTCCACCAGGTATACAAAATTGTTGGGGCAATTTGAAAATATGGATGGTCTTGACTGAACAAACCAAATGTTGGTAAATATCAGGTTGTGCTCCGCACCATTCCTTCCTCAGAGCAAGTGCAACTTCACTTTTATAGATTGTGTTATATTGACTGATCATCGGGTGGTGTTCCATGATGTCCCAGAGTAGTTTTATTGGTTTAAGTTGAGGGTCCAAAAAGTCAGAAGTACTTTGGCCTGCACTTTCCACTCTTCTGATTCTGATGCACCATACTTTGTTAGAGACTCCCGGTGTTGCCAAAACAGTTTCTTGGCAAGGGTTATACTTGGTGGCTTGCCATTGTCTTCCCAGCAGTCGTTATGGTTGGAATTTGAAATTTTCCATGGTGCTGGTGATAGCTCGCCTCTTCTTCATTAAGGGTCACCAATGAATGCCGGCAGATGGGACACCCAGTTTAACGTCGATCTGAGGGAGAGCACACACATTGATGAATAGCTCTGCCTGTGAAACACTGGGATGACAGTTCATAGCTGAGCTGAGATTCTAACCCAGGATAGACATCTTTGAGGTGATTGTGCATTCCTCAAGGCCATCCTGCCAGCCATATATTTCCCACTACAGTTGTTGGGCCTGCAACCAATTCCTCACAGATAGCTTTTTGGTAAGGTGCCTGTAATGCTGGTAGACATAAGTCCTCGCCAAAGCATTGTATCAAAGCTGGTACTGCAGCGTTGTCCATAATATCATGAGGTTGTCGAGGCGTAGGGGTGGGTGTTGGGGTTGTGTATACATGCTTACTTCTGGTGCAATTATGGAAATTACCTATTATGCGATCTTCACAAAAGCCATCATCGTTAAGGAATAAATATCGTTGTACTATAGATGCATTATTTAACCCAAAGGAGCCAGAACCGAAAAAACCCAATATATCTTTATATATATATATATATATATATATATATATATATATATATATATATATATATATATATATATATATATATATATATATATATATATATATATATATATATATATATTGGAGTATGGTAGTACTCCATGACAGAGGGATAGTATGAGAAAAAAGATGGGCACCTATTCAAATGTGTGCACAATGGTATGTTTATAAACAATTATAGAGTGAAGTCATAAGCATTTAAAAGCCATCCTTTTTATTTCCGAATGTTTTCTGAATTACCAGGATTAAAAAAGATGCCAAAATACATCACTGAAGTCCACGAGAGGTTGCTAAAGGCCAATTTGTACTTCTTCTTCCCTTCTCAAACAATGTACAACTGTAGCCTGACCTCCCTCAATAACTGCTGAAGCCACAATGGTGATTCCAACACGAGGAAGTTACTTTGTTTCTGGGCTCGTGCACGCAACCCAAAATAAATAAATAAAATTAAACATTAATTGTTTCATTGGGGAAAAAAAATTGAAAGAAAATGTGGACTCAAGCAAACCAGGCCAGGATCATGGGAGGAGGGAAAATGGACAGTGGACAGTTCCATTCCAAAAGCAATACATATCCAAACCATCACCCACATCAACTGAAACAAGTATTTAAACAATTTAATGACGTGTATGCATTTAATCCATACCAAAATAACAATATATATATATATATATATATATATATATATATATATATATATATATATATATATATATATATATATATATATATATATATATATATATATATATATATATATATATATCACGAAGCATTTTATTATTTTTAAAACTATATTTACATTTACCATTTCCGCTCATGACATGTGGTAATCTCCATAGTGGACTGAACCAAAAGCCATGATTGGGGGGGGGGGGGTGGAATGTACCATAAGCCAAGTTTAATAATATAGGTGGATTTCATCTATACCAAAATAACAGTATATAAAACATTAAGCACTTTATTACTTCAAAAAAATTGCATGCAAAAATTAAATGAAAAAATATATAAAACACTGGAAAGCAAAGTCCGTCCGCATCCGCTTTTTGGATATGTATAAAATTTGGCGGTGTGAGGAGCGAAGATGGGGAGATTGTTCATGTGATATTCATCACAGCCTTTTTAGATGCTGAATGCTGAATAATATACAACACACTAAAAAGAAGATCAAAATAGAAATGCAAAATGCAAAGCCCGTCCACATTCAAAATGTATAGCTTTTTTTAAATCAATCTTCTTCTTCTTCTTTTTTGACGGGCCTAAGCAGGCACGCACGGCGACACCGAGTTGGAGCTACTTTTATACATAGTTGAAGCATTTTATGAAAACAAATCAAGCATACAAATCGACCACCCCCACTCTGTCATTCGGATTTTATAAGTTTCACGTCTGCTGTGGTGCACAACGTGACGCAGATTGCATAACAAGCCAAAGTACGTGTGCACTTCAAGTGGTGATAAAGCAGCAAACGTAGTGTGTTTGCTTGGACTTTATATCCCATGTACGAGACACAAATGATCATCTGATTTGTTGCACCATGGAATACCGTGGCATCACGGAGTACGGTAGTATCATGGAGTATTACCATACTTCATATTATCCATAACAAAATATATAAAACATTAAGCATGTTATTACTTACAAAAAATTGCAGAAACAACAAAAATATTGAAAAAAATATGTAAAAATATCGAGGGATGAAATCACAAAAAAACAACCAAACAAGGTAGGAATGTTACCACATTACGATGCCACAATACTCATAGATTACCATCATGACATCTTTTGACATTTCACTTTTGTTGTGGGATTGTAATGGAACAACATCAAAATATATCCTGATGCTAAACCAGATGCTTGGACTTCCGGTTCTGGGTTTGAGGCATTGGCAGGTCTCCTTCGGGGCTCCCTGCTGACGATCTCAAAGTTAAGTTTCCGGTCGTTATCTGTCCTGTTTTAACTGTTTATTTTCTCACCGACATGTTACTGTGTGTTCACAGTTCGGTTTTGTTTCAAAAATCGTGCTATTTTGTGAGATTTCGTTGAACTTGTCTTACTGGGTGCTTGAGGCCTATCCTTGAGGCTTGAGGACTACCCTTTGTTCCCCTCGGTGTACGATCGTGTTTATTTGTTTTTTTTTCTCCCCATTATCTTCAATGTCTATCTTTCCCATGTTCTTAACGTCCCCCATCCCTCCCAAGTAATCACTCTATTTCTTATCTTAAAAAAAAAATGCTACCTTTCTCTGATTCTTCTTATTCTTCTTCGTCATCTCTTCTTCTTCTTCCTCTTCTTCTTCCTCGATTTTTTTTTTCTACAACACTTCCATGACCAAATCTGTTGAAAACTCTCTCAAACATTAATAATAATAATAATAACAAAAACGATCTCTTATAATGCTTCATCTTCCTCTTTCACATGTGGTTCTTTTTACTGCATCATAATGCACTACTCTTCTGCTATTTAAACAGACTGCTCTCAATTCGACCTTTCCTTCATACCTTGCCGAAAAAAAATCCAACTGTTACAGCGTTTCTTCTCTCCATTCTCTGAATTCGCCTTTATTGCATCCCTCAAGAAATGTGTTTAATCGCAAAATTGACCTAAAACTTTTTAAAACCCCAGTTTGCTATGAATGTTCGCTTTCCATCAACCATTCTTTTTTTCCCCAACTGCAGTGCCAACTCACTCCTCTCACCCCTCACTCTCAAAGCAACCATCCCACTCTTCTCCTTCCAAGCCTCCCTGTCGCCTCTCTCAAAAACTCCCCCCTCACCTTTCTCCCACCATTCATCACCCTCACTCATCCTTCCCAAAGTTGCCCCCCCTCCCATCCACAAAGCTGCCTCCTTCCACTGCCCTCTCACCTCCATCTCTTCACTCCACCTCCTCAAATCCTCAACTGCCTTCTTCCCCCTCTCTTGTCCACCCTCTCCCCCAGCATCACAGAGCCTTTACTCCTCCTCATTCGGCCCCCTCCCCTAGCTATTCTGCAATACCCCACACTCTTTCAACAACCCTCCTTACCCCCCCTCGTCCCTTGTCCTACCTCCGCGCCCCCACTCATTGCACCCAAAGCCACCTCCCCTAACTCTTCATTAAAAGTAGGGACCTCAAATATCCGGGGCCTTCGCTCAAACTTTTCAGATGTTTCCATACAGGTTGCCACTGACAAACCAGACATAATCTGCCTAACAGAAACTTTCCTCCCCCAAGACGTGTCTGACTCCCAAGTATCTCTCCCTGGTTACTCCCTCCTCCGGTTTGACAGATCTGAGCCTCGCCCTGGTGGAGGAGTTGCTTTCTTCATCAAAGACTCTATTCCTCACTCTCCATGCACTGCCATCACTCCCCCACACCCCCAGGAATACCTCTGGCTACGGCTTCCCCTCCACTCCCACCTCATGTTTATATGTGTACTGTACCGTCCACCTAACAGTGATGACTCCATCTACACCTCACTATCTGATAACATGGACCAACTTCTATCTCCTCATCCAAACTCTCTCTTCCTCATATGTGGTGACTTCAATTGTCATCATGCCAGTTGGCTAGGTGTGGGTACCTCTCTCACCTGTCATGGCACATCAGCAAAAGCTTTCTGCGACTCATTGGGACTAACTCAATCCGTCAACTTCCCGACCCGGATCTCAACCAATGTTACTCCATCTCTTCTGGATCTTATTTTGACAAATTTCCCTGAAAATATCTGCTGCTCTTCCTTCGCTCCAATCGGTTGTTTTGACCACGTCCTTGTCAAAGTGGACATCTCTCTGGCTATTATCAAAGAACCACCTCACTGTTGTCGAGTCTGGCATTTCACTCGAGCCAACTGGCAGGGTGTCCAAGCAGCCCTCAAACTTAGAGACTGGTCTCCTATAGCTACTTTCTCCAACTTCAACTCATCCTGGGAATTCTTTCAAAGAAACTTGCTCTCCCTCATGCACAGATTTATCCCCTCTCCTCTGTAGTTGTCCTACCCTTCCTCCCGCCCTTGGTTCACTGAAGCTTGTGGTGAGGTAGTTGTCCTGAAACAACTTGCCTTTGCCTCATGGAAAGCAAACCCAACTGAGGGCAATCTCAGTTCCTTCCATAAAGCTCGCAACAAGTGTGTATCTACCCTCAGGAGAGCCAGGAAACAACATCTTTTTCATCTCAAGTCTGAACTCTCAAACCTGTCTCCCTCCTCAAAATCCTGGTGGTGTCTAATCAAATGTTTCTGGTGTATGTTCCCCCTCTATCCCTCCCTTACCTCAAATGGCCTCACTGCTGATACCGCATGTAAAAAAGCTGAATGCCTAAACTCAGTGTTTGCAGCTAAATCTTGTGTCCAAAACCCATCACTTTCTCTCCCCACCTTACCCAGTCGCACCCAACTGTCCCTGGACCCTGTGTCCTTTTCTCCTGACAAGGTGGACAGCTTGCTGTCAAAACTCGACTCAGACTCTGCAACCGGTCCAGACGGCATCAGCCCACGTGTCTTCAAAGCCTGCTCTTCTGCTCTTGCTCACCCTCTCTCTGTTCTACTCACCCTCTCATTTGCTCAAGGTCATCTGCCATCTGCTTGGAAATCAGCAAACATCACTGCCCTGCAAAAAAAGGTGCAAAAACAGATCCCTGCAATTACTGACCAATCACCTTCTCCCAATCATCAGCAAGGTTATGGAATCCATCATCGCTTCAGACATCAAATCCTTCCTCTTCTCCAATGGCTTGATTTCTGATCATCAATTTGGTTTCAGACCAGGTCACTCTACCCTGGATATGCTGCTTCTGCTCTCCCAACAATGGATGGAAGCCCTCAATGCCAGACAGGAAATCCGAACCGTATCCCTGGACATATCACGTGCTTTTGACACAGTCTGGCACCCTGCCCTGCTCACCAAACTCTCTTCCTATGGTATCCAAGGCCATCTCCACTCATGGCTCGCAGACTTCCTCTCCTGTCGCAGTCAATGTGTGGCCCTAAATGGAGTTCTTTCATCCCCCCTTCCTGTCCAGGCTGCAGTTCCTCAAGGTAGCGTTCTGGGCACTGATCTTTTTCTGGTTTTCATCAATGATCTCTCCGACTCTCTTGAATATCCTCTATATCTCTTTGCTGATGACTCCACCCTCTGCCGTACCATCGGTCATCCCTCAGACCGGCAAGCAGCAGCTTCTTTGCTCACTGCAGAACTGGATAAAATCACAAACTGGTCCAACACGTGGAACATGTCTTTCAATCCAGACAAATCTCACACTCTCACTATGTCTCTTCGAAAGGACCATTTAGAAAACCCACCCATCCACTTTCTCAACAATCCTCTGGAAGAAGTCCTTTCTTTCAAGCTTCTGGGTCTCACTATCTGCCATGACCTTTCCTGGGAAAGCCACATTTCAAACCTCTCCTCCAAAGCCAGTCACCGACTGGGAATCCTCTGTCGTGCAAAGTCCTTCCTCGGCCCACCTAAGTTCCTGACCACTTACAAAGCTTTTGTCTGCAGCCTGATTGAGTACTGCTCTCCCCTCTGGGCTGGTGCTCCTGCCTCCCACCTTTCTCGGCTTCACGCTGCAGAAACCAAGGCATTTCGGATCATTGGCATCTCCTGCAATGAGGCAGAGTCTTTGGGCCACTCACTCAATCACCACAGGTTGGTCGGTGGTCTTTCTGTCTTCTACCATCTCCTTTCGCGCCTTGCCCCCCCTGCTCTCTCTGCGATTTGTCCCCACCACATTTCCGCAGGGCACTCAAAGTCCGCCAACAACCCCCTTCTGGTAAAACTACCAAAAATCACGAATCACTGCTCACCTTCACTCTTTCATTCCTCTTTTTTCCCCACCTTTGGAATATACTCCCTCACTCTATTCATTCCCATTCTTCCCTCCAGTCCTTCAAAACAGCTGTTCACCACCACCTCTTATCATACCCCATCCAAATCCTCGATCTTATCTACCCCCGATAACCCACCCAAGCCCACCTCCTTCAAATTCCCTGCTTTCCTTCCTGAAAGTCTCTGTAATGTCCATCTTGTATTCCCCATGTTCCCCGTCCCATCCCTCTCCCTTCCACAGATCTCCTAATGTCTCTGTTCCCAACTGTTTTGTCCTTCCTACTCCCTCCCCTCTTGTCTCATGCCCCCCCTTGATGTGCGTTGTGTGTGAGCTCTCATACGAGCCTCGACAAGGTATACAAAAAAAGAAGAAGAGGATTGTGGTGTCATTCTCCATGGTCATTTTTCTTCATTCTTCTTCTTCATCCATCAAAATCCCACAATAAAAGGAAATTGTCAAAAGATGTCGTGATGGTAATCCATGACGATGGTAAGGTAATCCTCAATAGATCATCATGATTTAGTGTTATTCCTACCTTGTTTGATTGTTTTTTATTTTATTTCATCCCTCTATGTTTTTACTTTTTTTCTTGAAGATATATATATATATATATATATATATATATATATATATATATATATATATATATATATATGTATATATATATATATATATATATATATATATATATATATATATATATATATATATATATATATATATATATATATATATATTGGTCCACGAGTCAGTAAGTGAACACTATATTCGTTATTGGTGGCTGTCTGTCTGTCTGTCTGTCTGTCCCGAGCATAGCTCCGTGGGTTTTGATCCGATCCTGATAAAATTTTGGTGGGAGGTTTATATCATGATCTAGTTGTGTTTTTTTTTTTTCTGAGAATGGGCATGGTGCACCCATTATGGGCAGAGCCACGCCCAAAAAACGTGTTTTTAGGGGGTAGCCAATTTCAATTTACATATTCTCCGAGGGGGTTTGTCGAATCTGGCAGGGGTTTCAGTATTTGGTTAGCCCAATGGCACCTGCATCGCCCTACGGAGTTCGATTTTTCATTATCGTCGCAAGGTCAAGGTCACAAGGTCACGAACTTAGAAAATTGCGATTTTTGACATAAAACTCACACGACCACCCAAACTTTGAGAGCCAGGATGACAATTTTTTATGCATAATCTTGAGGTCATTCCCCACCTAAAGTCTTCAAACCATTTTGCTCTATCTCGAACACCTTGCCCGTGGTGCCCCCTTCAAGTTTGTTTTTACGCTGATTTCATCAAAGTATGGATAATCCGATGAGTGCGAAATACCATATAGCCTATATGACGTTATATTGTTCCTGGAATGTTCCATAGGAAGTTTTGCACCAAAGGTCATAATCCTTGACCTTTGACCTTTAAAGTTCACAAGGTCAAATTTTCAAAGTTGTGGGAATCAAACCGGGTTTTCGACCTTCTTCGACGAACTAACTCCAATAAGCTATAACACGTATCCTGTTTCCTTATTTTAATGTCCACAACATTGTTTTGTGACCTTTAAAGGTTATGAAAAGGTCAAATTTTGAAAGTTGTTGAACGAAACTGGGTTTTTGACATTTTGCAGCTTATAACTTATCACTCGTACAAATCATGTTGATCATTTTTATAACTTGGTCAAAAATTATCACATTGTCTCATCCTTGACTTCTGAAACAATCTACATCGTCAAATACCGCTCGTGAACCATTGTCGTCTTCAGACTTGTATATGTTTATATATCTTCGGCCCCTCACTGTGGTAAATAAAGAGTGAAGAGAGGATCAAAAAAAATAAATAATGCTGCAGAAAAATATCACTAAATGGAACAAGAATACGAAATGATCAATGAGCCCATGGTCGACCACTCTGCGATATTTTACTGCATCTGATTTATTGCTTGTACAATGTCGATTGTTCATTCACCATCGCTCCAAAGTGTCCACCTGGTGTCCTTTAAGTAATTCTGCCACCAATGGATAACCTTCGAGGTCTGGTGTTGAAGCTCCTCGTTTGCCTTTTTGCACTGTGGCTCTCACCCCTGGCTATCCAACAGGTGCAATTTCATAGTTCTATGTGTACAACAAAATGCAAAATGTTTTTTCAGAATAGGCTTTGAAAGTGTTTATTGCAACTTTTCTGTGAATTCTTATTTATTAACCTCCATCCTCCAAAGGGTCATCTTATCAATCGTGCTTGAGGTAATGCCAGGTGCAGGCATGTTTCCACTTCTATCCCACACATCATTACAGGGAGTTTAAGGAGGGGTCAAAAGGTTACAGTTACCTTGGAAACTGTTTTGGCAGCCTGCCTGTGGTCCCAGTACTTTGAACACATGGTCGACTGGAATGTTAAAATAGTTATTCCCATTTTTAGTGTTTCAAGAAAATGTTTGCCAATGTGTCGAGTTCCATGTTTTTTGCGAGAGCTGACAAGCTGATGGAATAGAAACGAGAAGTTTGCATCAACAAGCAAATTAAAAAGAACGACAATATGTTTAGGTTTTCAAAAAACGTAATTCGACTTCTTCTTTTATTGTCACCTTCCGGGGAGAACATTATTATTATTATTATTATTACATAATGGTCATCATTATCAATGTACCGTATTCTTGACAGAGCATTGGTGCCAATGAAGCAGTCTCTTGGCAAGGGTTATGGACGAGGGTTATACTGCGTGGTTTGCCATTGCCTTCCCAGGAGTCAGCCAGGGAAATAATTTCTGTTTTGTTCAGCATGCTGCCTATATTTCGTGAAAGACACTGAGGGGTCTTCAACTCGGACTCTCTGGAAAATCCTCTATTTCTCTTTGCCGACAACTCCACCCTCTGCCGTACCATCTGTCATCCCTCAGACCGGCAAGCAGCAGCTTCTTCGCTCACTGCAGATCTGGATAAAATCACAAACTGGTCCAACACGTGGAACATGTCTTTCAATCGTGACCAATCTCACACTCTCACTATGTCTCTTCGAAAGGAGCGTTTACAAAACCCCCCCATCCACTTTCTCAACAATCCTCTGGAAGAAGTCTTTTCTTTCAAGCTTCTGGGTCTCACTATCTGCCATGACCTTTCCTGGGAAGTCACATTTTCAACCTCGCCTCAAAAGCCAGTCGCCGACTGGGAATCCTCCGTCGTGCTAAGTCCTTCCTCAGCCCTCTTGAGCTCCTGACCACTTACAAAGCTTTTGTCCGTAGCCTGATGGAGTACTGCTCTCCCCTATGGGCTGGTGCTCCTGCCTCCCACCTTTCTCGGCTTCACGCTGTCGAAACCAGGGCATTTAAGATCATCGGCATCTCCCGCAATGAAGCTGAGTCTTTGGGCCTCTCACTCAATCACCGCAGGTTGGTCGGTGGTCTTTCTGTCTTCTACCGACTCCCCTCCAGCCCCGCCCCGCCTGCTCTCTCTGCGATTTGTCCCCACCACATTTCCACAGGGCGCTCAAGGTCCGCCAACAACCCCCTTCTGGTAAAACTACCAAAATCACGAATCACTGCTCATCTTCACTCTTTCATTCCTCTTTTTTCCCGCCTTTGGAATAAACTTCCTCACTCTATTCTTTCCCATTCTTCCCTGCAGGCTTTCAAAACAGCTGTTCACCACCACCTCTTATCTTCCCCCATCCAAATCCTCGATCTTTTCTACCCCCGATAATCCACCCAAGCCCACTTCCTTCAATTCTCCTGCTTTCCTTCCTGAAAGTCCCTGAAATGTCCATCTTCTCTTCGCCATGTTCCCCGTCCCATCCCCATCCCTCTCCCTTCCACAGTTCACCTAATGTGTCTGTTCCCCACTGTTTTGTCCCTTCCACTCCCTCCCCTCTTGTCTCATGCCTCCTTGCTGTGAGTTGTGTGTTAGCTCTCATACGAGCCTCAACCAAGGTATACAAAAAAAAAAAAAAATCCAATAACGACCAGTGCTTACAGGTGGGTCCTCCAACTTAACGGTGCACATTTTGATTAAACACCATGTCAGTGCCTGGTGTTGGCTTAACGGTTAGGGTGGTGGGCTTGTGATCTTAGGATCCAGAGTTCAAATCCCACTTTTCTGTTGAATTAATACCAGGTGGGGTTGACTCTGCCTGTCATCTTCCGAGGTCGGCAAAATGAGTTTCAACTTGCTGGTATTGTGTCGGGGTGGCGACCTGTCCAGGATAGTTTCCAATTGCCGAGGAGACTGCTTAGGCAGCACCCACGCTCTGCACAGAGTATGGTCCCGATGGATGGATGGACCATACCTGTGAATCTGCAACACACCAGGATGATAGTTTATAGCTGAGTCGAGATTTAAACCTAGGATAGACAGCTTAAAGGCGTGTGTGCATACCTCTTGGCTATCCAGCCAGCCCTCAATAGATCATTGCAAAATATCAGACATCTGTTTCATACTTTATAATCGTATTGTTATTGGTTCGGCGGAGGTCGCGAGGGGACTTATCTGATCCACCCCCTGCTGATGACTCTGAAGCTGATGAGGCGTGGCACGATGTGTTGCTGAGCAACCACAGACGCTGTCTGAGATGCTTAATTTAGGTATGGTCCAGCATCAAAATCCCGCTTTACCTTCCCAGCAAATTAATCACCCCAGAGAAGCACTGTGCTTCCCAACGCTCCACTGTTATTAATCAGAACAGCCGAGAGATAACGCAAGTGGAACGTTCGCTAATGTCTTCCATAATGACCAGGTTGGAGTTCCTCAAGGCAGTGTTCTGGGCCCTGTTCTTTTTCTGGTTTTCATCAATGATCTCTCCGACTCTGGAAAATCCTCTTTATCTCTTTGCTGATGACTCCATCCTCTGCCGTACCATCTGTCTTCCCTCAGATTGGTAAGCAGCAGATTCTTCGCTCTCTGCAGATCTGGATAAAATCCTAAGCTGGTCCAACACGTGGAACATGGCTTTTAACCCTGACAAATCTCACACTCTCACTATGTCTCTCCGAAAGGACCATCTGGATCCCCCCATTTACTTTCTCAACAATCCTCTTCAAGAAGTCATTTCATTCAAGCTTCTGGATCTCACCATCTGCCATAATCTTTCCTGGGAAAGCCACTTTTCCAAGCTGGCCTCCAAAGCCAGTTGCTGACTGGGCATCCTTCATCGTGCAAACTCTCTCTCCGCAGGCCTCACTCTCTCCGCAGGCAGGTGTTGGTGGTCTTTCTGTCTTCTACCGTATCCTCTGTGGTCTAGCCTCCCTCACTCTGTCTGTGATAGTTTTGTGCCTCACCCCCCCCCCCAAAATGTTTTTTTTTTTTCTGCAGGGTGCTCAAGGTCCAGCAGCAACCCCCTTCTGGTAAAACTACCAAAATCAAGAATCACTGCTCACCTTCACCCTCTCATTCCTCTTTTTTTCCCCCACATTTGGAACAAACTCCGAGACTCTCTTCAATCCACCTCTTCCCTCCAGGTCTTCAAAACAGCTGTTCACCACCATCTCTTATCTTCCCCCATTCAAAACCATGAACTTTTATACCCCCCTTAATCCACCCCAAACCCACCTCCTTCAACTTCCCTGCTTTCCTTCCTGAAAGTCCCTGTCGTACAAGGACCTGAAAGTCCATGTAGTGTCCATCTTGTTTACCCTGTGTACCCCACCTCATCCCTCTCCTTTCCACAGATCTCCTCATGTCTCTGTTCCACACTGTTTTTTCTTTTCCTCTCCCACCCCTCTTGTCTCCTGCTCCCCTTGTATGATTTGTTTGTTAGCTCTCATACGAGCCTCGACAGTGTATGAAAAAAAGAAAAGAAATAAAACAGCGAGGCAGAACTCCCTGTTACTGATCACATGCTATGTCTAACCAATTGAAAGAGATGTTCAGGAAGTTTGGAAAGATGTGTACACACACACACACACACACACACACACACACACACACACACACACACACACACACACACACACACACACACACACACACACACACACACACACACACACACACACACACACACACACACACACACACACACACTGTACATACATACATGGCGAACAGTGTCACAAGAGAAAGCTCTTACCCTGAAGCACATAAGTCCTCTTAACAGGTCAACAAGTTAGTTATAGGTCTGCACACTCAGGCACCTCAGTCATTCTAGGAAAAGTAGATAAGAAAGAGTGATGGACAGAGCATTCAAGTAGGTGGGGTGTGCCAGAGCCCATAGCACCAGCGCTCATTCTTATTGGTGCTCTGCCTTCGTTCCGCTGCATTCTCAGTGCTCGATCCATTGTGTTCCCCAGGCGCAGTGCTTGGCGTGATCCGCTTCAAACTCTCAGCGCTGCTCTTTCAACTCACGAACCAACTCCAACCGTCAACCACGGATTTTACATGAATTTTCCACTCCAAACTCTGAACTGAACTCTTAACTGCTCTGCCAAGCACTTTATCACCCTGGCTTCCATCTTCTCCCACGTACATCTTCTGCGATGCAGCCACTCTGATTGGCTGGTGCTCTGTGATCTGGTCATCATGATTGGCTGCAGGAACGTGGGGGCAGGGCTTGCTGGTACCTCGGTGGTGAGGGCAAGGACAGGGCTGGTAGCTCAGTAGCGTGGCAAGGACGGTGCAATGAGTCTGGCGCCGAGCCATGCCTGCATTTGTTGCGCTGCAGTTGACGTCTCATACCATTGAAGCATTATTGGTTGGATTTGTGGAGTGAGTGTTGTATATGGTTTGAATCTGTAAAGTGTTGAGAAGTATTGGAGAATTACAAGTGTTTGAGAATGAGGTCTGGGAATGGAGTCTGACAATGAGGAAAAGAACAATGGGATAGTTCTCACTATACTCAAAATGCATCTTTCCCTTCCACTAATACGAGGGGTATAATTTAGCTCAACAAAATACTGCAGATATAACTAAACTCGGGCTCCCTTATGTGTTGGTATGCATCTCCCCGGGGTCTCCGGAAACTGTCAGAGTATGTTTGGCAATATTTCTGTTACCCTTTGTTCTCGTCCCATTTCATGAATGTGTTTTAAAATTGCTCACCGTCATTCCTTCCCCACCCCTCCCTCACCCACACCTCATCACCCCCATGATCCCCCAAGTCAATAATGATATCTGCCCTATGCCACTACAGTGCAAACACAAATCGGTTCCCTCGGGTTAGTGGGCTGCTCTACCAATTTGTTCAGGGCTGTTTCCTTAGCAGCTTGTCTTGAACACAATTACAACTTTCTTTTTAGCCAAGGAAACAGTGCCCCGTGAATCATTGGGCCAACAAGCGTACATGATTTTTGTTGCTATGGCGAAAGTAAAATATATAGAATTGGATTGAAATGGTTTTCGTGTATTTCATGAAGTATTGATTGGATTTGCACAACAAGGAAATGAAAGCTCCTGTAATGAAAGCCATGGTGACTGATAAATTGCTCTGTATAGTCATGTAACTCTCATAAGTAAGCCTAATGGAATGTGTGTTGAATGAGGAATTGTCAAAATCAATTGGGAAATTGCGCAACAGAAAAATATGACTCTTACACTGGATATTTAGCCGTGGTATCACTGCTGCTGTGAACGCCAGTTGGAGGAGTACGTTTTCAGCATCGTTAGACATCAGTGCTGCAGCGATGGTATTTGAGAATCGAATGTTGCCCCCCCCCCGCCCTTTTCCCCAAATCCTCTCCTGCCACCCCAATATTAACAATGCAATCCTTCCAAATCGAAATCCAAAATTCATAGTTCAATGGGGCCAATATATATATATATATATATATATATATATATATATATATATATATATATATATATATATATATATATATATATATAATCTAAATATATTATGGGGCCTGTATACTCAGATCTTTACACCAACAAAAGGCATCTAAGGCAACTTTCATGAACTCAAAGTGTAGTTGTGATGCTTACGTAACATTAAACTACTGGCAATGAAACTGCAATTCTCATCTGAACTTCCAGTTTTATATTAGCAATATTATGTTCCTTAGTTTTGTTTTTAGCAAGGACTATCAGGATTGCTTAGAGGTGCATACGCTCACCTCTGAGCTGTCTACCCTGGGTTTGAATCTCGACCCACCTATAGACATGCAGGGTGAGGCATCATTGTGTGCACTGAAGATCGGAAAAACAAAAACCTCTCCCAATTAGCCCCTAAGCCAGCAATTCCTGCCCTGATTGATTGCTGAGAAGGCGACGGACAAACCACATACACTAACCCTTTCCTCGAGTGCTTCTGTGGCACTGACGCTCTCCAAAAAGTCTGGTACGTTTGATTGATTGATTCTTCCATTGAAGTTTCCTCCCGTCACCTTAATATATCATCACCAGCTTACAGAAAATAATTTAATATAAATTTCAACCAAACATTGAAACAGTTAGTCGAACAAAAAGATTATGGTACTTGATGTCAACCACCAGACAATGAGGTATCATGTGGTGTGCAAATAAGGGTGGTATTATCCACATCTTTGACAGTGAACGGGGTGTTCACAACAAGTGAACACGGTGTTCACAATGACTCCACAAAGTTAGATGCTGTAGAGACTTGTAAAAGCAGAAGACAGACATCAGTTAAAATTCATCATGTACAGTACTCTTTCAACATCAACACCATTAAGCATTCTATCATAGAGATGGCACATTTTAGTCCAGGGTCATAGCGCATCCTCCAAAAGTGAACAGCAGTTTTCAAAGCTGAGGGCAATTGACGACAACAAAAGCTTTGGTCGGATCGATGGAGAGTGTAGCAACCGTAAGCTACACCAGACATTTTACTTACAGCTCATGGTGAGCTGTCAAACCACAGTAATGCCACTGTGCTTCGAATGAAACGTGTTGAAGATATAAGAGTGCATGTTTGGTTCAGGGTTGAGAGGAGATGGTTGAGAAATGATTTGGAAGATTTTTTTTTTGGCAAATTATGCAAAGCATTTCATTCCCATCATGGCTTCTGATATATATACATATATATATATATATATATATATATATATATATATATATGTAAAAGTTTATACACCTGATATATGTGTATATGTTATATATACATATATATATATATATATATATATATATATAACATAAATATATATATATATATATATATATATATATATATATATATATATATATATATGTAAAAGTTTATACACCTGATATATATATATATATATATATATATATATATATATATATATATATATATATATATATATATATGTATGTATATATCTATATATGTGGGGTTAGTGGAGTTGGAAGAAAGAATATGTTATGCTTAATGAACAGCACATGCACACGCACACGCACGCGATTTTTCGGAAATCGGCAGGTTGGAGTCGGTGTGATTACCAACTACAACACTTACTCTATACAACCCAGATACCTTGAGTAGCTTTCCTGAAAAATAAGGTTGCTTATATTTTGACATTTAAGGGAGATGTTCACAAACATTATTGTTTAAATACAGCTGTGTGTGACAGGTGCAAAAAAATTGGGCTTGGTCATTTAGAAAACATTAATACAGCAAACGGCTCAGAAATTGGGTGTTATTTCACAACTACTCGCTCAGGGTGACGGAGCACGGACCACTCGCTCAGGGTGACGGAGCACGAACCACTCGCTCAGGGTGACGGAGCACGGACCACTCGCTCAGGGTGACGGAGCACGGACCACTCGCTCAGGGTGACTGAGCACGAACCACTCGCTCAGGGTGACGGAGCACGAACCACTCGCTCAGGGTGACAGAGCACGAACCACTTGCTCAGGGTGACGGAGCACGAACCACTCGCTCAGGGTGACGGAGCACGGACCACTCGCTCAGGGTGACGGAGCACGGACCACTCGCTCAGGGTGACGGAGCACGAACCACTCGCTCAGGGTGACGAGCACGGACCAATCGCTCAGGGTGACTGAGCACGAAACACTCGCTCAGAGTGACGGAGCAAGAACCACTCGCTCTGAATGACTTGGCGTGCAAAAAGCGTCGGCAGAGAGTGAACGATTTGCTCAGAATTCCATAGGCGTGCCATATGTCACGCGTCATGTGTCAAATGTCACATGTCATATGGGTGGGTACCACTATCGATAGTGGGTACCACTATTGACAATTGGTGTTTGGATGTTTGGCAAGTGGCTTAAGCACTCATACAAGCACTCCGATTCAATTGTTGATAAGGAATGGTTGGCCAGGCTCTCGCTGCACACCATAAAGGATCCCTTTAACTTTAAAGCCCGTCTTCACCAGGCACGCAGCAGTTTATAAAATAAAATGAACATGAAATAAAATGACCATCCACAAAAGAGTTGCAGCTTGATGCAGAACAACCCTTGAGACATTGCAAAGTTCAATGGGCCATCAAATATACATTGCAGAAAATTCGCCATTTTGCCTGCTCGCTGTGCACGTGTCATGTGTCACGTGGCACATCGGGGTCCACGCAACCGTAATAACATTTTTTTTGAAACGTCCGTTTTTTCACAGATTTGCTTTGATACCCTGTGGAGCACATCGCGAAACCTCTGAAAATATAGACGCAGATCTGGCAGACACTTTGGATAGGCAGTCCATCTGGGGGACAGGGCATGAGGTCATGCAGTGAATGCATGATGAATCATGCAGCTCAATGAAGCTGGTTAATTTTGTTACGTTTCAATTTTTCATGTTCACTTTAATATAATTCTCCAAAGAGTAGAAAAAGATAAGTTTAATCCTTTGGAAATTTCACCTTTTCTTGTGTATGTATGGAGGAGGGAACATAGCCTTGCTTGTATATCGGCTTAATTATAAGACTCGTTATTTCTTTATATTATGAGATTTCACAGCCTGCTGTTGGCTTAGTGGTTAGGGTGACGGCTTGGGATCCTAGGGTCCTGAATTCAAGCCCCGTTGGTCGCTGAATTAATCCACCAGCAGGTTGACAGCCTGTCATCCTTACGAGGTCAGCGAAATGAGTACCAGTGTGTGCTCGTAGAGGGGCACTGCATCAGTGACACAGTCGCTCTTCCAAGAAATGATGGCTTCCGCGGCAGCTAAGCTTTCATACGCAAGACGAAGAAGAATCAGATTTCACAAAAGATTTCGACACTTATTTAGTCCGGATGACATCCGATCCTCAAAACCAAAAGAATACTTTGATGATTATACTTGATTACTTCTGGCACCGAAGGTGAAGGAGGTTATGTTTTCACCCCTTTCTGTCCATTTGTTTGTCTGTTTGTGTGCAGTATCTCTCAAAAAGTTGTGGACGGATCCGTATAAACTTTTGTGGACAGGTTCGGTGTGGTACAATGACGAACAGATTTGATTTTGGTGAAGTTCTAGATCTGGATCTGGATCCGGATCTGATAATTTTTGAACTGATTCTTCACCATTGAGAGATCGTGCCAAAAACGATATGTAGCATGATATTTCAAAAATGTATTAGGCCGATATGTTCTTGTGGATCATGCATTATGTGGTGGGGGTATGCGCTCTACCGAGTGCCCTTCTCGTTTAGTCTGTGAGAGTAGATTGAGGAAAATCATTTCATATAATGCGTAAAATTTCTCCAAGCTCCTAATTTGAAAACTTATAGAACTTAGAAAAGTGATGTACACAATGATTCGGAGCTATGATGAACAGGCATTCGATAATATGAGTGAGGAACGTGGAAAAAAAAAAAACTTTACCGTGAAGAAATCGTTGCGGCCTGTTCCAAGTCAAGGCATGGTTGAGCAGGCCACAAAACATTGCGGCTTCAGACACCAGCGAGGTTACCGAGGAAACGCCTTAAGTCCCAGAGAATGAGGTGGCCGAGGATCGCCTAATGAAGGATTTATTTAAATAATGCCGTTAATTATCTTCACAAGGGATGTTTTAATTAACACAAACACACAATTTTCACTCTTGCACTTCCTTGGAGTTTTCTTAGTATGCATGCAAAGTTTCAGACAACTAGGTTTTATGGTTTTGTAGTTATGGAGAAAACACACTGACACACACACGTACACATTGCCTTTTATGAGTATAGATCGAACCTGCCGTCTCCTTAGCTATTGGGCACAATCCTGGACGGGTCACCACTCCGACAATACCAGCAAGCTGGCACTCATTTTGCTGACCTCGGAAGGATGACAGGCAGAGTCAACCCCACCTGGTATTAATTAAACAGCCGAGTGGGATTTGAACTCAGGATCATAGGATCTCAAGCCCACCACCCTAACCATTAAGCTAACCCCAGGCATAGGAACCTTTTATGAGATCGAACCTGCCGCTTCACTGACGGGAATATTATGGGAGTGGGGGAGGGACAAAGAGAGAGGGAGAGAAAGAGAGAGACTTGAATTGTGAAGTCCTTTTATTATCACAAAATACAAAAGATTATATAATTACACCTACCGTTGGTACATAAATGCAATGAAGCAAAACAAGCTACAGAGAAATACTGAAATACAATTCACCAAATAGGAAAGAGAGAAAAAGAGAAGAATAGAAATAAAGAAAAGAAGAAATCATTAACTTTATATAGTACCCACAGCACACAATAAGAGTATTACCAGTTGGCTCTCACAATTCTCATAAATTCCTTCATGACACCAAGTATTGAACTCATCAAGCTTTCTAGTGTCTTGGGAGAAACAAAATTCAAGTTTTAGCCTCGCTGACACAAGAGAATTAATGAAGAACTTGACATTATATTGCCCGATGGGTTTTCCATTTAATTTCTCTTTTCTTGAGAGGTATATTGCCAGTTTGGCTGTCGTGACGAGAAACCTCATAAGCATGTTTACCTTATTTGGCTTGGCATGGAAACCCAAAATAAAGGAATGCAGCGAAAACACAACATCCATTTTGTGACAAAATTAAACCAATGAAATAAAGGGACCAATCTCACACAATTGATCCATCCATTGGGACCATACTCGATGCAGAGCGTTGGTGCTGTCTAAGCAGTCTCTTTGGCTATTGGACACAATCCTGGACAGGTCACCACTTTGACACAGGATACCAGCAAGCTGGCATTCATTTTGCCAACCTCAGAAGGATGACAGGCAGAGTCAACCCCACCTGGTATTAATTTAACAGCTGAGTGGGATTTGAACTCTGGATCCCAAGCCCATCACCCTAACCATTAAGACAACACCAAGCATATACAATTAATGAAGGCTTGGATCACATCATCTGTACGTATGCAAAAAGTGCAACATGTAGATGTAGGAGAGAAATGACGAATTAGCTTCTTGGAAGGAACTATCCGGTGAATCATCCTCTACTGGAGATCACCGGACCTTTTACTTTTGAGCTTGCTATCCATGGAGTCATAATCCCCTTGCAGTAACTTAACACAAGACTTGTACAATTCTTTACTGCTTGTCTTTTGAAAGAGGTTTGACCCCATTCTAATGGGGGGCAAGTTGTTGGGAATATATTGCACACATAATCTGGGGAAAACCCACTCATTGTACAATGAGTACAATTGTACTCGCTTCATGCTCCTGGGTCCAAACTAATCCCAGTCGGAATCCTATTCGTGTGACCTCTCGCTTGACTTTTCCGATCACTCTTTGAGACCGAGTTCCCATTAGGTTAGCTATTTGTTGAGCAGATTTCCACCCACAACCTGAAACATGCCGAAGGTGCCATACTTTTGTAATGCTAGCGATTATAAAATGTGGGCAGAAGTCCCGACTTCTGGGAATACTGGGGAAAAAGAGGGTTATAAAACAAAGGTTCTTGAGCAAACCTCTTCGTGACATCGGTGTCCTGCTGGCGGCACACTGAAAGGCTCTGCCAGGTGTTCAACAGACTGAATATAAATCAGAGAGAGGAGATGTGTCAACACACTGAAGCAGGACCAGAAAATATTCGCAGCCATATCCAAGCACATCTGCTTGCTGCAAAATGTGAGTAGCCAAGAGATGGCTTGGTAATTGCTCTTCTGACAGTTTTTGTATAGAGCATAGCCGAAAGGCCATTATATGGCTCCTGACGTCATCCATACTCTGGCCATCCTCGGCCATTGGACGGAATACAATGTTTGGTCGTAACCAGTGATTGCCTCCCCAAAAGAAGTCCACCAGTTGCCTTTGCACTTCCTTCAACAAGCTTTCCGGTGGTTGCAGGCAGATGAACCTGTGCTGTAAAATAGAGGCAACAAATTGTGAATTACCAGGACCCGGTCTTTATAGGAAAGGTGGGGCAGGGCCCTCTTCCACCTACTCAATCTTTTTCTTTATGCCTTCGGCAACACCGTCCCCGTTTTTCTGGCCATATTGTGGGGATCCCAGAAAAAAAAACCCCTAGATGCTTAATACCTTCGTCCACCCATTTTAACTTTGCAGGAAGGTGTACTGGTGGGACTCGCGCGATTCCAGGTGAATCGCTTCTCACACAGGGAACCCATAAAGCTTTGCTTTTTTTCCCAGTTACACTTCAGAGACTAAGCTAAACAAAACAAATCTAAGCACTTAACAAGGGCAGCAATGTCGTTATTATCTTTAGCAACAACTGAGACAGCATCAGCATATGCCGATAGGATAACTGAAGGGTACTCAGGGGCTATAACCACTCCAGAGACATTCTTCCTCAGTTACACCAGAAATGGTTCCATAACAAGAGTGAATAATAAGCCAGAGACTGGGCAGCCTTACCTTACCCCTTTCTGTACCTGTATGGGGGAAACAACCTCATTGTTTACCTTAACTCGACTGAATATATTGTCACGTGCAAGGGGTTCAACCCTGACCTGGATGGATGGCCAAGCTTCTCCCTTGAAGGCCTACAGCCGAGACTCGGAGATGAATGTGTGCGCGGGAAGGGGGCGCAATAGCGGAGGAGCACAGCAAAGTGGGGGTTTATACTCAAACTCCACTACACTGAAAATAGACAAATATTTACAAAGGACAATAATTCAAAAGGTAATAATAATAATAATGTGAAGTAAATAAATACTAAAGTCGAGGCGCCTTTTCACACAGACTTAAATACAGACAAAGGGAAAACAAAATAAAAAGAAAACCCTTCCTTTATTCTTGTACTTTGCTTGGCTCAGAGCTGGTCTTTGTGGAATTTGGAATCGAGGAGCTTCCACCAGCATGTGCAGACGTGTGCAAAATGGCACTTCGTCGCTTCTCTTGCAGCGGGACAAACACATGTCAGGAAATCCCCGAGCAGCACTCCACATCAAGGCTCGGAGACCCAAGGGCAGCTGCTTCGTGTGTCGATCGTCCTCACCGACTGAATCAAGAGCCAAAGGCTAGTGTCTTGCTTTACCATGCGAGCCAAATCGCCTCAACACGAATACAAGGATTGTGCCGTCCTCGTGTGTGTGCTCACCCTGAACTCTCACCTCTGACTGACTAACGTCAACAAAACCACTGTTTCCACCTCTGGGGCATGGCTCATTCTCCTGAAACCTAGGAAGGCGGGGCCTCTGCCCGCTTGGCATGCCTGGCTTGCCTCTGACATCACACCCATCAATCATCAGCCTCGGGAGTGTGACTTTTCCCACCATCACCTTAGGAGGCAGGGCTTCTGCCTGCTCGGCACGTTTGCTTGTAGTTGTTTTACACACTGAGGAACCATCCTTTCACGTCCTCGACGGCATACAAAAACCCTGCGTGATGACCCGAAGATTTCAAATTTTGATTCATCGGTCCATAAGACCTTCTTCCAGTTTTCAGTAGTCCACTTGTGGTGCTTCATGGCCCAGGCAAGTGTCTCTCTTATTTTGCCATCTTAGCAATGGCTTTCTTACTGCTACTCGACCTGTCAAACTTGCAGCTCGAAATCTTCTCTTTACAGTTGAAACTGAGACTTCCTTACTTCGACCAGTGTTAAGCTGTGCTTGAAGCTGCTGTCCTGTGAGCCGCCTATCACACAAGCTGTTGACTCTCATAAACTTGTCCTCTGATTGTGTTGTGGCTTTGATTCTGCCAGACCTCTTCCTGTCAGAGTTTCCTCCAGTTTACAAGTGCCTTTTGATGGTGTAGGAAACTGTACTCACTGACACCTTATCATCCTTTGCAATTTCTCTAAAGGAAAGACCTCCACTTTTAAGGGTTATAATGGTCTGTCTGTCTTCCTTTGTTAATTGTCTTTTTCTCACCATTATGATAGCAATATACTACTTCCTGCAGTGCAATATTGTCCAAATAATGCTTCAGAGGGTGGAGCAACACAGTCTGTTCCAACACTGCTTTTATACAGACAGAGGGTTTGTAACTTATCCACAAAGGTTGGGACACCTGTAGGAATTGTTTGCATCAACTTTCAAGGCTTAATTTACTTCCATTGCTGCAGAACAGCTGCAGTTGTTAACCCATTACTTGTTCCCTGATAAGGGCCTTTTTAACAACTCTGAAATGTGCATTATTTTTCAGTTTTTGGAAACCTAAACTTGTTTTTTTAACCTCTGGCAGTTTACTGCTTAGCTTTGTATCATTTCAGATTATTCACTGGACTTAAACTGCTTAAATTTCAGTAAAAACTGAAAAATGGGGGTGTTCTAAAACTTCTGCCTGGTAGAGTATGCTATTCAAAGCCTTTTCTAAATCAAGAAAAATTAATCCAAAGTCATTCTGTAGACAGTTACCATCTATCAAGTCTCTTTTGCAAAAAAAGTTGTCATATATGGATCTGCCCTGTCTACAATAACTCTGATCAGGGTGATCCAGTTCACCAATTACTTTTTTAGTCGATTAGCCAAGACTTTGGGAATTTTTTTATAATCAGTGCAGAGCAAAGAAACAGGTCTCCAATTCTTCATTTGTCATAAATCACCAGCCTTTGGAAGAAGGGACATTACCACTCTTCTCAGGCTTAGAGGCAGTTCTCCATGCAACAAAGACGATTCCAAGACATGTATCAGTTCTGAGCCGAACAGGTCCCAAAATTCCACATAAAATTCAACCGGCAGACCATCAATTCCGGGGGCACTTCCCGAGTCCATTCCAGCTAAGGCTTGGGTAAACTCCTCCAGCATAATTGGTAAGTCCAAATCTCGACACTGGGGCTCAGTTAGAGAGGAGAGGTGAGAGGATAATTGTTTCATCATTCCATCACAAGTAGTTTGCTTTGTAAATACATTGGAGAAGAAATCCTTAACACACAAATTTATGTCTCTGGGATTAATTACACCAACTCAGTTGGGGTCAAAAACAGAAAATATAATATTTGGTGAAATTGTTAATCGCGAGTTCAAGAGAGATAAACCGGCCTTTGACAATCTCCTGGAAGAGGCGTGACTCAGGTGTTAGCCCAGGTCTC
>NC_140978.1:36055343-36070343 GCF_056783735.1 Eptatretus burgeri | reverse complement strand
TTATTCTCAGGTTTTTGGGTGGTCGCTAGACTACGCCTATTCTCAGGTTTTTGGGTGGGCGCTAGACTACCGTTATTCTCAGGTTTTCCGTCTTTCTGTATGTCTGTTTGTTTGTATGTAATGGACAGCTCTGGAGGCCAGAGGAGTCAACTGATTTTGATGAAACTTGACTGGTAGGTTCATACCAGGATCTAGTTGTATGCTTTTGAGCACCGTTGCCAAGCAACGGGACTTTGAAAAAATCCGAAAAAAATTTATATGTATATTTTTTTCGAAAATAAAAAATCGGCTTCTGTGCTTTTATGCGCACTATAATCAACCTGTTTGTTAAAAAAATTTCAGCCTTATCCGTCAAAAACTGTATGACTAGTCTGCAATTATATAGCCACCACCCTTGTCGCCTACCGGCTCGTAAAGCTCTTTCTAACCACTGACTGACTGATATTAAAGATCAGTACCTTCCCGGTGATGTAGAAAACTGAATTTTGCGTGACGATCGAGATCGAAGCCGGTGCATCCGAAAAAAAAATAACTGAATCGTGGGACAACATCCACAAATGAAAATTTATATAAATGAAGAAAAAAAAAATACAGGTGAGCGACACGAAACGACGGATAAGCACCACGGTAATTTTATGTGCTACGGGAATATTACCACGGACATTGAAGCTGATACACAAGGAAAGATCACAGAACTGTCGGAAAGCGTCCATAAATTAAATAAATAAATGAAAAATCAAATGCAGGTGAGCGATCCGAGACGATGAGGAAGCACGATTCGTTTGCTTTCACAATGTGTAAGCAAATAATTCCACCCTCTTGTGGGTTTGGCCAGGGAAACGATGATCCCATGCTCAAAATTTTTTTTTAATCTATATCCACATCTATCATATAATATATATATATATATATATATATATATATATATATATATATATATATGTATATATTGCATGACGTAGCACCATGTGATGGAATAGTAATTTAATGCACCTTGTTTGCCCTCCCGCATGAGGTAATGGCATCTCACCTCAAGACTATCATAGACCTCATTAAATCTGTAAGCTCTGAATGGTTGACCAAGCCGTATATCCATAAAGCATCCATCAGTTATCCACCACCCAAAGCTGGGTATTGTAAATGTGTATCCTCTAGTCACCCATTAAAGAGATAAACAGATAAACCATGCTTGGGGGAGAGGCCAAAGAGGAGAGAAAAGAAAATTTATTGGATTAAAGTGAAAGAAAGAAACTTAAATATATTACCAAGCCAAAAAAAAAAAAAAAACCAGCAGAAAAACGAAGCTGCACCCAATAGTCAAAGCCAGAGAAGCATTCATCTATTTCCAGAGGAGTTTACAGCAAGCAAAGTCCGTTAAATATTATTCATTCAAACACCATCATTGCACGTAAATGATGCTTCCTCTATGACGATACCACGTGATGGATTCCTTTTCTTTAATTCGCTCAGTTTGTACTTTCATGGACGAATTGGTTCGAGATTCTTTTTATTTTGTAACATGTGTCTAAGTATACTACTACTACTACTACTACTACTAATACTAATACTAATACTGTTCGGGTTAGGGTTCTCCCAATCATCAGCAAGGTTATGGAATCCATCATCGCTTCAGACATCAAAATCCTTCCTCTTGTCCAATGGCTTGATTTCCAATCATCAATTTGGTTTCAGACCAGGTCACTCTACCCTGGATATGCTGCTTCTGCTCTCCCAACAATGGATGGAGGTCCTACTACTTCTCACATACTTTCATTGAAATGATAGTGATTTTGGCAGGAATTTGTAATTTGTTTTGGGTGCTGGCGATAACTAACCTGCTCGTTGCAAAAGAGTCAATGGATCTTAAAGTTCCACGGATACTCTGGTATAACGTCATCCTGTTGGACAGCGCACAGGTTGATACCTCGCCCTGCATGCAGAACAGCAGAATTACAGTTTATAGCAGAGTGAAGATTTGAGCCCAGGCCAGGTAGTTATTTATGCTTGAACCCAGGCATTAAATAATGCATGCACACCTCCAGCCTACCCTGCCTGCCCTTGTACCGCCAGTGGAGGTAGAAAATGTCCTCATTACAATAATTGTATTTATATGAAGATACTCACATTGCGATTTGCCTGATATTAATTATCAGTTTCTTTCGTGTTTAGAATGTAAACCTTAAGTGAGAAGATGAGATAATTTTTAAATGTGTTAATTATTATTATTATTATTATTATTATTATTATTATTATTATTATTTTATTTTTTTCCACCAAATGTTATCCCCACACCTTCGAATTACCTTAAATTGCATGTATTTTAAACAGTGTAAATATCCAAACAAAGTTTTTTTTGAACCATTTTGCTTGATAACAGGTTGTGTTGTTCGGATGTAGATGCAGAGGTGAAGGATCAAATTCAATGAAGGTGGAAATGTCTTGCCAAGCAATGAGACATTTCATGAGCATGGAATACACGATCACTTGTCTGTTGCTTGTAGATTACATCTCAGCAGGAACTGTGCCTTCAAACAAACATGACAATTAAATTAACATTTATGTTTGTATGAATCCGTGTTTGAGGAAAGTTTTGGCCGTTAGTTTCCTCGACGAGGTTGTCACAAACTTCGTTTGAACGAGATGAGCATTATCGGTGGGGCAATTTCGGGCCTGGTGCGTGGGCGTGTTGCTGGGCACACAATCTGACTGTCTTGGAATTCCTGCCTCATTCTGGAATATTCAACAAACGCAAACTTTAATGTCTTTTCATACCAAGCGCCGCATAACGTTGGTGGAAAAACAATGTCAGATTGAAGTTCTAGAGAGGAAAGCAATGGGATGGCAGGGAGTTTACGGGGATGTGCACTCACCTTTGATCTGTCTTGCCAGGGTTCGAATCTGACCGCAATAAAATGTCACCTTGGTGTTTCGTATGCAGGGTGAGGGATCAATGTGTGTGCCGTCCATCGAAAGGATGAGCAGGATGATCTGTCTGCCAGAACTGTTCGTTGCTGCATGTTAATGGTCCCTTCGTGTCTTTCTTGCAGAGTAGGCAGGTCATCGGCAATATCACGAACAAATAAATTATTGCATTGGCTGACTGGAGGTACGGCAATGACAAACTATCCAGCAAAACATAACAAAACCAACCCCCATAGCCAAATCACCCAAATAGCCAAAGCACCCAGCATAGCCAAATCACTCCCTCGAACAGAAACTTTCCTCCCTCATGCACAGATTTATCCCCTCTCATCTTCAGTTGTCCTACCCTTCCCCGCACCCATGGTTCACTGAAGCTTGTGGCGAGGCAGTTGTCCTGAAACAACTTGCCTTTGCCTCATGGAAAGCAAACCCAACCGAAGGCAATCTCAGTTCCTTCCATAAAGCTTGGAACAAGTGTGTATCTACCCTCAGGAGAGCCAGAAAACAACATCTTTCTAATCTCAAGTCTGAACTCTCAAACCTCTCTCCCTCCTCCAAATCCTGATGGCATCTAATCAAATCTGTTTTTGGAGCATGTTCCCCCCCCCCATCCCCTCCCTTACCTCAAATGGCCGCACTGCTGATGCCATACGTGAAAAGACTGAATGCCTAAACTCAGTGTTTGCATCTAAATATTGTATCCCAAATCCATCGCTTTCTGTACCCACCTTACCCAGTCGCACCCAGCTGTGCCTGGACTCTGTGTCCTTTTCTTCTGACAAGGGGGAGAGCTTGCTGACAAACCTCGACTCAAATTCTGCAACCGGTCCAGACCGCATCAGCCCAAGTGTCCTAAAAACCTGCTCCTCTGCTCTTGCTCACCCTCTCTCTTCTATTCACCCTCTCATTTGCAAATGGTCGTCTGCCATCTGCTTGGAAATCAGCAAACATTACCGCCCTGCATAAAAAGGTGCAAAAACAGATCCCTGCAACTCCAGACCAATCAGCCTTCTCCCAATCATCAGCAAGGTTATGGAATCCATCATCACTTCAGACATTAAATCCTTCCTCTTCTCCAATGGCTTCATTTCCAATCAAAAATTTGGTTTCAGACCATGCACTCTACCCTGGATATACTGCTTCTGCTCTAACAATGGATGGAGGTACATGATGCCAGAAATGAAATCAGAGCCATATCCATAGACACATCACGTGCTTTTCACACGGTCTGGCACCCTGCCCTGCTCACCAAACTCTCTTCCTATGGTATCCAAGGCCATCTCTACTCATGGCTCGCAGACTTCCTCTCCTGTCGCAGTCAACGTGTGGCCATAAATGGAGTTCTCTCATCCCCTCTTCCTGTCCAGGCTGGAGTTCCTCAAGGCAGTGTTCTGGGCCCTGTTCTTTTTCTGGTTTTCATCAATGATCTCTCCGACTCTCTGGAAAATCCTCTTTATCTCTTTGCTGATGACTCCACCCTCTGCCGTACCATCGGTCATCCCTCAGACCGGCAAGCAGCAGCTTCTTCGCTCACTGCAGATCTGGATAAATTCACAAACTGGTCCAACACGTGGAACATGTCTTTCAATCCTGACAAATCTCATACTATCACTTTGTCACTCCAAAAGGTCCGTTTAGAACCCTCCCCACCCCCCATCTACTTTCTCAACAATCCTCTGGAAGAAGTCCTTTCATTCAAGCTTCTGGGTCTCATGAACTGCCATGACCTTTCCTGGGAAAGCCACATTTCCAGCATGGCCTCCAACGCCAGTCGCCGACTGGAAATGCTCCATCGGGCAAAGTCCTTCCTCGGCCCACCTGAACTTCTGACCACATATAAAGCTTCTGTCCACAGCCTGATGGAGTACTGCTCTCCCCTCTGGGCTGCTGCTCCTGCCTCTCACCTTTCTCGGCTTCACGCTGTGCAAACCAAGGCATTTATGATCATTGGTATCTCCCGTGGTGAGGCTTAGTCTTTGGGCTTCTCACTCTGTCACCGCAGGCAGGTTGGGGGTCGTTCTGTCTGCTACCATCTCCTCTCTGGTCTCCCCCCCCCCCCAAGGCTCTGTCTGCGACATGTCCCCACCATATTTACGCAGGGCACTCGAGGTCCACCAACAACTCCCTCAGAGTAAAACTACCAAAACCACGAATCACTGCTCACCTTCACCCTTTCATTCCTCTTTTTTTTTGCTTTTGGAATAAACTCCCTCACTCTGTTCAATCCCTTTCATCCCTCCAGGCCTTCAACACAGCTGTTCACTACCACCTCTTTTACCTTTCCCCATCCAAAATCTCGCTCTTTTCTACCCCCGTTAATCCTCCCCAAACCCACCTCCTTCAAATTCCCTGCTTTCCTTCCTGAAAGTTCCTGTAATGTCCATATTGTATTCCCTATGTTCCTCACCCCATCCCTCTCCCCTCCACAGATGATCTCCCAATGTCTCTGTACCCCACTGTTTTGTCCTTCCCACTCCCGCCCTTCTTGTCTCATGCCCCCCTTGCTGTACGTTGTGTGTTCGCTCTCATACGAGCCTCAGCAATGTTTACAAAAAAACCCTCAAATAGCCAAACCACCCGGGATAACCAAACCACCCAGCATCGCCAAATCACCCAAATAGCCAATCATGAACATTGTGTTGTCCAGAAAAATTTGTGAGCTTGTATCTATCTTCTCGCTGTTTAAAATTTTCCAAAATCGACTTTGTCATCTCCTAGCCAAAATCACATGGGATGTTGTTCTATCTATGGAATATTCTCATTTTGCCATTGGTTCTACCATTTGCCTGTTCTATATGCTTACAGCCTTTTCTGGATGTTAATGATCCCATGCATCAGCCATAAAGACTCAGCCATTGTGTGCTGGTACCAAGGCCAGATGATTCCAGTTCTGAATTTCGTGTCGAGCACAACTGTGGATCACCCTGTCTCATTCGGACTTTTCTAGTCCGTTTTGACCTTGTGAAGCTTCATGAATGGTGAGCCTTAAAGAAATTAGCTCAGATCAGATCATCCATTCTTAAAGGTATAATGAGCATTGTGGTCGATGTGGTCATAAAATAACTTGAAAATGATTTAAGAGCATTTTCGTTATTTTGGTCAGATGTTCTTAATTAACTTGATTTCCCTCTACCTTCCCAATGGTATATTTTACTTCTTCAACCCCTCACTAAGCCATGCCACTTGTTCTTCTGCAGAACATTCTACCATCGTCGCGATCACAGTCTCAAAAGCTGTCCTATGTCAACATGGAAAAAAAATAATTGAACTTCAATCCCACTCTATCCTCCTGCAGGGCAAAGTCATCCCAACTCAGCTTTTGAACCATCCACACATCGTTAGTAATGTTCCGGACCAATCAAGGAACAAATTGCCAAAACTTGCTGTTCCCTCAAGGCTTCCAGGCTGCCATGCTTTGTTGCATTTTCACTTGTTTCATGGTGCGTAATGAAGTCTGTCGAAATATCCTTTGATTTCTTTTTTAAACCCCTGGAGTTATTTTGCCTTGCTACAGTTCAACTTGTATCATTCTATGATCTAAGAACAGAATTTGATAAAAATACAGACTATTATTATTGTGATGGAATTTCTTGCATGGAATATTCACGGTCATCTACTGCTACAACTATGGTCCCAATTAATTTCACCCTCTTGTGAGTTTAGCCAGGGAAAGTTTTTTATTTATTTATTTAAATTTTATTAACTTTTGGTCCAACTTTTTTCACGAACCGACTGGCCAGGACGTTCCTCTGAATGTGCTGGAATTCATAATTTGTTTCAGGAGCTGGCGATAACTCACCTACTCTTCATGAAAGCCGCCGTGGGATCTTTAACGTCCACCAAAACAACCAGTGGTGACGGATGGGTCCTTCCAATGGACGGAGCCCATTGCATCGATTCCTCACCCTACATATGAAACACCAGGATGACAGTTTATAGCTGGTTCAAGATTCGAATGAAGACGAGACAGCTCAAAGGTAAGTGTTGCATACCTGCAAGTTATTCACAGTTCAGCTTTCAAATTTTTCTCCACAACACAATGTTCGTGATGTTCATTGAATTCTTGTCCCGTGTCTCTTTTTGGCATTTAAACAGCTGTTTATGGTAAAAGTTTACTTCTTTCGAAATGTCTGCACTCCAGTCATCTATCGTTTAACAATGGTATTGCTTGGTGAGGCGGAATGACGTTAAAATGAACAATCGCTTATCATTAAGGTCACAATTCTTTCCGGCAGCGTAAACAGTCATTCATTCGCTTTACAATTTTGTTCACTCGAACAAAAATGGATTTTTATCGAGTCACACTTAAAAAAGTGCCTTTCACATTATATACTGCACAATAACCCTGAACGTCAATATTTCAGACATGACTACACTTAACCTCCCCAATTGTTTTCTCAGTAAAAACTAGAAAGGCAGTCTTTGACGTTGCGACATCGCCAGACATGCTTCCGCCCACATTATTCCATCATTATACATTCTTGTAGCAACTACGACATAAGTCTCTGAACCTGGATTCAAAATATTAAATAATTCTGGCTGCCTGACCATACATCCGATCAGGTTGAGATTTAAAGCATATATTCCGCATGACTACTCGATCATAACTCTGATGTTTCATGTCGATTTATGAAGCGGTTCAAGAGAGAGAATTCCTTTAAGATTTTTCGGTCAAACCAATATGGCTGCCAAACCATGTGACCTATGATGTCATAGTTGGATAACTTTTTGTTCCTCGTGGAGAGGCGATCATACTGTAGAGTTTTTCTTCAATCTCTTCAGCCATTTCAGTGAAGAAGTTTTTCGAAGGTTTGTATGTTGGAAACAATATGACTGCTGAACCACGTGACTGATGATGTCATCAATTGTTTTCCCCCATACAATTTAGCCCGACATGATGACCCTCAAAAAATTTCATACTGATCAGATAAAGTGTTTGACGTATGCAATTATGACGTCATAATGAAGCCACCTTTGACGCCATTAAAAACTCACCCTTGTTTCACATGGGAAGTCCTAGACACGTGCCAAGTTTCAATTTTTTCCATGGAATGGTTTCTGAGATACAGAGGTCCAAAGTGTTTTGGGTTTTTTTTGCAACATGGCTGCCACACCGTGTGACCTATGATGTCGAAATTATTACAAAAACATTCTACATGAGTAGTCGCACCAATGGTGAAAATTTGTGGTAATCGGTTAACTGGTTGCGGAGAAAATTCGCATGGACCTACCTACGTATGTACGGATGGATGGACGGACAACCCGAAAGCATAATGCCACTGGCAACTTTGTCAGCTTTGGCATAAAAACAAAATTCGTACTTTCTTACTCAGTAAAGGAAACTTTAGATTAATCATAACTCATGACATTTTTTAAGCCTAGTGTTGGCTTTTAACGCTTAAAGGTGGTTGGCTTAAGATCTTAGGGTCTCGAGTTTGAGCCCCTGTCGTCCTGTTAAATACCACCAGGGGGGTTGACGAAGCCTCTCATCCTTCTGAGGTTGGAAAATGAGTAGCAGCTCACTGGTAACAGGAAGCACTGCATCAGCTGCACAGCTGTGCTACCAGCAATGATGCAACCAGCATCCACAGGCTGCATACAACATAATAAACAAGACATGCAGTGCAGTAGATGCTGCACTGCTTGACACCTGCCTCATCAGCTGGAACCCACAGTGTGCATCCTTTCGGGGCCTTTTCCAGGAGGACTGACCCTGCGCGGCCCCAGCAGTGCTTATTGCACTATCGGCAGGTGTCGGCTTACTTCGACATGGTCTATAGTTGGTCTCTCTTCTGCCAGAGCCAGGCAGATACACTCTGAGCTGCTTGTTACATTTCCTTTGTTGTCATCCTCACCATCAAAGGTGTGGTTCCAATTGACTTGAGAAATTTGAATGTAGATCTGGCCACAAAACTCCTGCACCCGACTTCTCCTGGAAACAGGAGACGTATCCATCCTCTTTCCTCACACTGTGCCTTTCGGTCTGTCCACCTTGCCCTCTTCCTTTCATGTGCCCATTCCAAGTTGTCTTCCCATGGGACTGTGAGCTCCATGACAATTACTGTTTTCTGGGGAACTGACCACTCAACCATGTCAGGGAGCAAATTGATCAGGAGAACCACGACTGGAAAGCCAATTTTTTTATCCAGGTCAACTTTTTTTCACAAGTAGTGATTGCCTTTTACACCAAATCGGGAGTTTCTGAGCTCCACTGCCTGCTGGAACTAATCTAATAGGCTCTTTATGCCTGACTCCTGCCTTATTCGCTTTCACCCATCGGTCCTCCACTGCGGTGGCTAGCATATGTAACACCTGGTTATGTCTCCATGTATATCTCTGCAGAATCTTCTCACAGCCAACGAGAACATACTCAAGGCTTCCTTGCTTTCCACAAAGGGCACAGACCTTCGACTCTGCCAATCCCCATTTCTGAAGATTGACAGGAGCAGGCAGTAGGTTGTATACGGATCACAGTTCGAAACCTATTCTCAATGGTTCCATTTTCCACAACTGCTGCCAGTTGTGTTTTCACTCCATGACTGCATTCCATCTAGTCCAAGCTCCTTGCTGGGACTGCCTCATGGCCTGTGTCACTCTCATCCTTTCCTCTTCATGCCTGATCTCTATTTCCAAGCTTCTACTTCCTCGCTCACTTTCAACTGACCACCACCTGTTCTTCTGCCATCCTATCCCACACCTACCCTGTTGTACATCTCCCATTACTTCGCTGAATTTTAGTGCCTCCTCAACCTCCTGTATGACCTTCGAGACATCCCACTTTCTTCAAGTATATGCCCCAGGCTGAGTGTTCCGCACCACTGTATCTGAAGAGTCTCGTAGCATAAGGTGCAATCTGGCCTTGCAGCACTTGAACTCCTCAATTACCGATGTTACTGGCAACTGCACCTTAGTGCTAGTACTACGCAGAGCCAGGGTAGCAAGAGATCTCGGACACACCCAGCCATTTCCTAATGTAGCTACTAATTGCTCGTTCCATTTTTTTCCACTCTAGTTAATGTGATCTCATGCACCTGCATTGGCCACAGAATTTGTGGAAGCAGACCAAACTGAGAACACCACAACTTGAATTTACCAGGTAACCCTGACTTCTCGATGACTTCTAGTCCCTCTGAAATAGTCTTCTGCAGCTCCACTCCATGGTGGCAATCAGTTAAGAGTCAGGAATACCACCTTCCAAGACTCTTTACTGATTCCTCCTTCACAGTGGGAATGTTCTCTCCAGCAATATGAAACCTTGCCGACTTGTACTCTCCCTTTACCAAAGACAAACTCCTGCTCTTCTTACTTTTAAACTTCATCCGACTCCATAAAATCAACTCATCCAGTCTGCCTGGCATTCTCTTAATCACCTCTGTTTCTTCCATAATTAATGTCATATCATCCATAAAGGATCGCATTGTGGGAATAACTTGGCCGAATAAGAGCTCTACTCCCTTTCCACAACCTTCTGCTGCTTGAACAATCAATTTCATAGCCATGACAAACAACAAAGGTGACACAACACACCCCATGGGAATACCAACCTCGAAGGATTGGCACTTAGTTGTGTATGAAGGGGTTGTGAACTTCATAAAGAACTGCTCATAATACATCCTGATGAGGTTTATAACCTTCTCCGGAATCAAAAACTCCCTCATAGCCTTCTCAATGAGAACATGTGGGACAGAACCATATGCATTGTCCAAATGAAGCCGTACCACATGAAGGTCTCTCTTCTCCTTCCTTGCATACTGAACAGTATTCCAGATCATGCAGCACCCTGGAAAGCCTGGCACTCCTGCTTTCTGCACAGATGTGTTAATGTATCCATTTCCAGCATATAATCTGTCATCCTTTTTATTTTTGACAATGCTGAAGAATACCTTCCCCTCCATATTCAAGAGTGATATGGGCTGAAACTGCTTGACACCTTCTGAATTCTCCCATTTGGGAATATAAATTCCATCTGCTGCACACCACTCCTTTGCAACAACATAGTTCTTCCATGCAACTCTCAACAATTTCCGCAGAATTTTCAATTATTTTGGGCACTTCTTGGAGACAGTATGATAGTCCATTTATTCCTGGAGCACTCTTCGCTCTTGCTTTCTTGACAACATCTTTGACTTCCTGCAATTTCATATCACTCAAGTCAATATCAAAGGGTATTCCAGGCTCTGTGGGATTTGTTAAACTATTCATTACAGGAAGAGGCGTTTCGCAGTTTAGGTCGTGATACGTCTCCCTGAGATGCTTCTCTAATTCTTCCCTTGGCACATTGAGTGGTCCACTCTTACTCTGCTCGAAAAGAGTCTTGGTGGATCTACAAGGGTTTTTTCTGAAAAGCTTCCCTTTTGCAACTCCTTTCCCTCTTTCTCTTCCTCTCTGCTTACACTGCCCAAAGCCTCAAGAGTTTCTTCCTGAACTCATCATACAACACTCGTAACCTTGGTTTTTGTTCTTCCATGGCATTCTTCTGTTCCTTCCTGAGCTGACACTGTTGCCACCTCAAGGACCCAATCTCAACCTGCCTCCTATTCACCTGCCTTTGCGGTTTCTGTTCTCCCTCCTTCCTTGCGCCAAACCACTCCAAACAGTATGTGTAACATATGCTACTCATTTCTTTGAGCTTCTTCCAAACTGGACCCTTCAGTGTGAGTGTTAGTAAAGTGGACAAATCTTCATCAAGCTGCTTACAACTACACTCGCTATTTGATGGAGGCCAGTTAATTCTCTCATTACTCTCAACAACCCCAGGTGTCTGCTGAGTACGAGTTTCGTGAACCCTGGCACTGTGGTTTGACTCCTGTCCTGGGTTCTCCACCATCTGACTGCCATCCTTAAAGGATGGTATGCGTTGCTCCTTCTGCAGGCACACAGTCTTTGTACGGTGTATCTTAATTTATTTCAGTCTTGAATTCTTTACCACAACAGCAAGTACGCTCATGTTAGGTGGACGTTCCAAGTCGTTATCCTGTAAATCATCATGGTAGGTTCCTCATTCTCTCTCCCCCCCTCCCCCCTTTCGGGTAACCTTGGGAGTATTTACTTGTATAATAATAATAATAATAATAATGACATTTCAATATAAACAAAACACTGTTGTTTTTGGGAATATGAGGGAAATCCAAAAGGTTTTGCAAGTTACATACTTCAGAGTATACATATTGTCCTTCGGTTTGTATTTGTTATTGGAAGCCGTATACATATTTATCATTGATGCCAAATTTCATGTCTATATTACCATCTGCAGATCACTAACTCTGTTCTGTTCTTTCTATAGATTTTTCAATGATGGACTTTACAAAGCTTGAGCAATGTGTGGTCATCAAATTTTTGTCCAATGAAGGATTCTCTGTAAGGGAAATTCATGGATGCATGGTTCATTTTTCCACAGTGGCGAGATGAGTAAAGGAATTTAAACAAGGCGGAGACTTGATGGAAGATGACCCCTGGTCAGGATTATCCTCGACATGACCATTCCAGAAATTATCTTTGAGGAAAGCATGATGATGTCTCATCGCCGAAGCAAGGTCACAACTTGCATAACAGTTTGGCATTTCTGTTGGAAGTATTGAAACCATTATCCATGGATATCTTGGCAGAGTAAAAGATTTCTGCCAGGTGGATACCTTGAAGCCTCAACGCGCAAGATCACCACCAGAGAATGGAGTCCAGTGAAGAGTTGTTGGCGGTGTTCGACACTGATCTGCTGGAGATTTTGTCACGTCAGGGGAGGATGTCGGAGAGATCAAGCTGCAGTTCATCGTTTTGGGAATGTCAAGATTTATGACCATGATTTTGCGGATGATTTAGTCATCTTTGCAGAGACTCTGGATATCCTTTTGGGGGCTCTCAAGTTGCTGAATGAGTCGGAGCCGCTGGGATTATGGGGTTCAAAACTAAGATCAAGGCTTTCAATGACATATTTTGTGCTGCTATCTTGTCTGCACCTGTTTGTGGTGAGGCTGTTGAGGTCACATAGAGATTCACTTACCTTGGCAATGATATTCATGTCTCTGCTGGCCGTGAGCCAGAGGTCAATAGACATCTGGTTCGGGCCTGGGGAGTCATGGATTCACTGGATCATGGGGTGTGGCACTGTTGGTACCTGTGCAGGAGGACGAAAGTCCGAGTCTTCAGGTCCTTGCTGCTTCCACTCTTGCTCTACAGATGTGAGACTTAGACTCTCAATAGGAATCTGAGATGGAAACTTAATTCCTTTGATACCAGGTCTCTTCGGAGAATCCTTGGCTATTGCTGGTCGGACTTTGTGTTCAATGAGCAGTTGCTGAGAGAAACTCAAATGAGATTTGTTACCTGCATAGTCCGTGAGTGTCAGCTGTGGCTGTATGGGCATGTGGATCATTTTCCTGATGCTGATCCTGCTCACCAGATTCAAATGGGCTTGACCACGTGCCTCATTGTTGCAGCAGGTTGATCAGCATCTCAAGGAGATTGGGATGGGCCAGGAATCTGCGTGGAGGATATCCAGACGGAGGCCCATGGAGTACCGGCAGAAAGTGGATGCAGCTACGCATACGCTCCCATACCTGACCTGACCTGGTTACTGGTGATGAGACATCAATTCATGATTTGAACTTCGAGAAAAGACTGAATCGATGAATTTGTAGCATCGGGTGTATCCACCAAAAAGTTCTGAACCCAGTTCTCAGCTGACAAGGTTATGGCCATCATCTTCTGGGATTCAACAAGGGTGCTGCTGATGGATTACATGCTCTACAAAGCTCTGATCACCGGTCAATATTAAGCTGATTTGCTGTGTGAAGCAATCTGTAAAAATGTTAGGGGATATTTATATGTGTTGTTCTGCTGCTACATGACAATGTGCCAGTTCACAAGGCCAAAGTTACACGGGCCTTCATTTGCCTGAACTGTATATTTACATAGGCCCTGTAATTATCCCCTCTGCAATCGAGACTAGACCCTGAGCCCAATAATTTATTCCAACATCTGAAGTCTGAGTTGTGTGGTAAAACTGTTTCAAGACTACAACAGCACTCGGTGTAGCACATACCAGACTGAAGTTTATGTTTTGCATCCCACTGATAGGCCGGATCTGGATCTTCACCAAAATCGAATCAATTCGTCCTTGTCACACACCCAAGCTGTCCACCAATTTTTGTCTGAATACGTCCATAACCTTTTGAGATATCCTGCTCACAAACAACCAAACAAACAGATAGATTGATCGACAAACAAACAGGGGTGAAAACATAACCTGCATCCACCTTCGGTCGCAGAGGTAATGATGATTTCTTGAAGTCCGTCATTGATAAGTGGTTGAAGGAACAGTTGGAAGATTATTTATTATGAAGACATTGTCAGTTTGAATAGCAAAGCTCAGTAAGTGGGGATGAAGGCTGATGAAATTGAGGAATATAGTTGAAATCTTGTTATCTTGTTTTTAGTTACTTGGATAACAAACCATTTTTCATGCTCCTCATACATGCTAAGTAAAACCTTCATATAACTGGAATTACACACAAACTGGTATATTTCACACCTTTATATCAAAATAAATTGCATATCCTCCTGTTTGGTCATAAATGATGTCACTGCTTCCTTCATTACCCCACGCACACTAAGCGAAAAGCAGGGTTAAGCAATTGGTGCACGTCCATTCATCCATCTATCCATCTTATCAGTTTATGATCGAGGAACAACTTATTTAAATTGAATCTGATATTTTGAACACAAATCGGAACATGAATATGAAGACAAATCTGTAGTTTAACAGTTTTTGGCTCTGAATTTGACTCGATTGTACATGCGCAGAGAGGAGTGAGATAATATTTTAACCCTGTCTGTCTGCCTGTCTGTCAAACAGAATTGAAAATAATTCCAAACACGAAACTTGCTGTTTTAAGGATGTTATAAAGGACACAAACAACACGCACGAAGAACGAATGTAACGTGTTGGATAAGGTGGTGTAATAGACACTGGTAAAATGGCGGTAAAACCCAGAATAAATTAATTTATACTCCTTTAAACCTTTATTTAAATTGAGGTATATATTTGAACATTGTGGAACACAAATCACTTTCATCATACGT